>NC_056735.1:176663527-176723527 GCF_019279795.1 Protopterus annectens | reverse complement strand
TCTGGTGTGGAGCATAGAGTCCCCATGTTGGTAATGATCAGGTCTAGTATGTTTTCCCCTCTTGTGGGAGTGGTAACTAGTTGTTCCATAGCATTTGAGTTTATAATTTCCAGGAACCTTTGGGCTAAGGTGCTGGGGCTTGAGTAGTGCTCCCAGTCAATGTTTGGGTAGTTGAAGTTGCCCAGTATAATGGTGTTCGGAGAGATCTTCATGTTCTCCAATGTTTTCAGGAAAGCCGAGTAGGATTCCTGACTTTGAGAGGGTAGTCTGTAGGATGCTATAAACTGAAAAGCAGTCTTGCCCACTGTTAGTTGCACATGGATGGTCTCCGATACTTCGTGCAATGCCACTAACCTAGAGGTGTGGATATCCTTGATAAATATGGAAACTCCCCCTCCTTTTGTGGTTCGGTCCGAGTTTTGGGGCCTAAAAGCATGATACGAGGTATAGCCTGGTAGTGCTGGGGTGCTCTCTGGAGCCTTGAATCAGGTTTCTGTCACTGCACAGGTATCGATGTTCTCCAAACTGAGGAGAGCTTCAACTGCGTGCATCTTGAGGTTAAGACTTCTGGCATTAAGAAGCATTACCCTTAGTTTCTTGTTCCTTGTGCTGTCTATGGGGGTGGGTTTGACTTTTGATCCTTGCCTAAAAAAGGCACTATGGGGGTGGCAAGAGCCTTTGCCAATATCCGAAAGCCCAGTGGTGACAGGTGCAAGCCGTCCCTAGCTAAGCAACGTGGCTTGTCGAGCATGTCATCCCAGGCTGACAGACACTGGATCCCCTTTGAATGACACCAAAATTGTAGCCAATTGTTAAAATCGATCATTTTGTCTTTGTACTGTGGCATCATTCTAGGTGAGGGTAAGATGCTGCTCAAGGTCAGGGTCATACCAGCCTGGGCTACATGATCAGAGAGCTCCTCTATGTCTCTTTTCATGTAGTCCAGGGAGGTAACTCTCAGGTCATTCACACCAGCATGTACGATGACAGAGTCATATTTGTATTTGCTTTGGAGTAACCTGAGTGCTTGCGTTATTTGGCAGATCCTAGCACCCGACAGGCAGCTCACCGTGACCTTCTCTTTATTCAGCCCGGTGAGCGTGATGTCAGTGTGTCTGACAATAGAGTCACCTATTACAAGAGTATCAGGTGTGTTATTCAGCCTTAAGGGCTGTGGCTGCTTGGCACACTGACTTTGTGGGCTATGTGCTGTGCGTGTTTTGTTTTGAGGTAGCGTTTGCTTGGATGTCTGCTTTGGAGGTCTCTGTTGCTTAGGTAGATTTTTATTTAGAGCCTCCGAGTATGTTTTTGTGTATTTATGTGTTTGGTTCGCTGATGTGGTGGGACTATGTGATACTGGAATTGTGTTGTGTGAGGTTACCTTCTCCTCCTGACTAGTTAATTTGTTAACTATATTACATATCTTAAATATATTGGTTACATGGGTAGTGATCAATCTATGTTTTGATGGTTTAGCTGCCTGTTCTATACTCTGGGCATCTCTAAATGTTAGTTCCCTTTTTAATGTAAGTGCTGTCTCTTCTTCTTTTTTAATGTGTTGACTATTATATCCCCGTTCAATAAATCTTTTGCCCATATTTTTAACCTCAGTCTGATAATTATCCTCTCTGTTACAAATACGTCATAATCTCTTAACCTGGGGCTTAGGTATATTTTTAATAGCATATCTCGGGTGACAACTATCTGCTTTTAGAATAGAAGTTTTAGTGAATGGCTTCCTATATAAGCCCGTGTAAATAGTGCCATCAACAGCTTTCTCAATATGTACATCTAAAAAATCAATAGATGTCATTTCTATTCTATCAACAAAATTAATGTTAAAGACATTGAAGTTAAGATATTCTGCAAATAATTTCCAATCTACTAAGGAGCAGTCAAGCAGGTAGTGCCTCCACATCACTAGTTTACCCTTGAATGGATTATCAATATTGTAAATTAAAGTGCATTCTAAATATCCCATAAACAAGTCAGCATACACAGGAGCGAACGTAGTGCCCATCGCTGTACCCTTTACTTGCAGGTAGCAGTCCTTACCAAAATAAAATACATTATTATTCAGTACCAGCTTCATTAAGTTTAATAAAAATTCCTCATGTTTTTTTGTGTTGTGCCCATACTCTGATAGCCAGTATTTAATGGCCTCAATATCTCCATGATGTGGAATACTAGTGTATAAAGATTGCACGTCTAAGGTGCAAATATATGAATCATGTATTATTTGTAAACCATTAACAAGTTCCAGAAACTCATTAGTATCTTTTAACCTTGACACAAGGTGCAGGATTTGATTCTCACATGGGGTAAATGGCTAGGCTTAAAATGGCCCATAAGGGCAATTAGTCGAGTACTAATCTATGAACCTATGAACCTATTGATGAACTAACCAACTGTAATAAGGGCTTAAACTGAAATTCTATGTACATAGAGATAGGTTCGGTTAAAGACCCAATTCGTGACACTATCGGTCTCCTGAGTGGGGGAAACACATTTTTGTGTATCTTTGGTAAAATATAGAATGTTTGTGGTCTAGGATTTTCTACATTAGTTCTTTTACTAATGCTTCTGTAATATAGCCCTTTTTATTATATTCCACTCACATTTCATCTGTTTTGCATTTAAAGTCAGCTGTCGGATCCAAAGCCACTTTATAATAAAATCTGCCATCATTAGGCTGCTTGTTAACTTCACTAATATATTCAGAAGTTTTCCAAAGTACTACAGCCCCACCCTTATCAGCCTTAAGTATCACAATGTCTTTGTTTTCCCTCAAATGTTTTAAAGCCGACCTCTCTTTAAAAGTTACATTGTCACCATGATGTTTGAAAATGTCATTCTGATTAATGTGCACTTCACGTGACACACTATCTTCAAAGAGTTTAACTCTAGATTGATAAGGCGATACAAAATAGCTTTTTTAACCTTAAAATAAAGTACCACATTTGACATTTCACTTCTGTTATGAAAAAAAATTTCAAATTTAACATTCTACAGAAATGGTTTATATCCATACAAACATCATATTGGGACAAAAAATGTAAAGGTACATAGTTTAAGCCTTTATTAAAAACAGCTCTTTCTTCATTTGTTAAATTATAGTCAGTTAAATTAACTATAAGTCCATCTTCTTGTTCAATTCGGTCATCAGGTTCCTGAAAGTTATCTCCACCTGTGTCTCTCCTTCGTTTATGATGCTTTTTACCGCCCCTTCTAAAGGGCTAGTTCTAGACTTGGTTTTCTTACATTTAGGTGAATCTACATCTATTATGTCCCCCAATATAATTTTCAGAATCGCTACTCAATGCATTCAAAGACATTTCTGAGGCGCTAGATTTTGTACTGTATCCCAAATTATGAGTGGATTATGAGTGAATTTCAAGATAGATTTATTATGCTTTCATTTACTTCTGGCCAATTTATTAACAGTCTTTGTAAATCTAGCGCACCTTTTCGTTTGTTTCCATGTATACCCTTGTCAGATTTAAAGTCATTCAAGTCTCTATTAAACTTTTTCACTTTCCTTGCTTTCAACTCTGAATCAAAAACACTCATTTCTGAAACATATTGATCAAATAGTCTCTTATACTCATCTTGTTGTTTAAAACACTGTACTGACTTCAAACATGAATCAAGTTGGCTCAATAAAGTGCACCACTGCTGTGCTTATACTAGCACACGGTCCCTGCGAGCAGCTTGCCGACTTGAGCAATGTTACTGTTTCTGAAGAAAGACATAGCAAACGGGACTGTGGTTGGTGTAAAACCTGTCCCATTTAGGCTGTGCTTCCAATTTTTCTTTTTGGTGTGAGCAATAGGCCACCTCGTGGCTTTCTTAGCGACGTAAACTAATACAGCTATAAAATAGAAGCATGCCTACAAGACGTGCATCATAAAACGCCTACTCACTCAGGAATTTTTACTGCATTTCTGATTATTAGTCTTCATATTTCTGTGTACACAAACACCTTACTAGTTCCATGCCTTCCTAAAGCCCAGTGCAGAGTGCTTATTCTTATCTCCTCCACCATGCTTCCCCACAGGCGCAACTGATATTTTCTCCTTACAATAGTGTCTAATACTAGCTCCTTACCTTTTACAGGTGCATATTTAGAAAGCCTGCTCACATTGAATTCCACCACACTAGTTTCCTTTGCCTCCTTAATTGTAAGTGCGTAAAAAAGCTCTATGTGATTTACTCACACTTTTTTGATGCTGTTACTGTATAACATTTTGCACTGATGTTATTTTATTTGTATAACTTTCTGTACTAATGTTATATATTTTGACTTCCCTGCATTAGATTACTTTTTTATTTTAGCTGATATTCCCTGCTTTGGAATAATTTTTGTAGCTTTTTAAGTGATATGATCACCTTGCCTGATATTTGTCTATACTAAGCTTGCTACAGTGTAAATATTTCTCCTTTTTAGTTGAATTTAGAGTCTCTAATATTTATCATGCTGTTAAAATTTTGATACTGTTTAACAATGTAGAGCAACTGTCTGTCATATTGAAAGTCTCACTGCCTACAAAATATTGTTTTCTACTCTTACTTTCTGCTGCTCTCTTTTTTCTAGCTGCCACTACTCTCCACTATCTCCTTCTCTCCTCATTACTAATGACACGAGCCTTACCTGTTTTTCTAACCTATTCTCTAACTACTGCTCTCTGCTATGCAATTATGCCCTTCACATTTCTACTCCTCTCCCTTTCTCCCTTCCTTTCTCTCTTTTCTTCACCTGAAGTTTAAACTAATTTTGGTATTGTCTCTTTTCCTCCTACAGTATTTTAGCCCTGGGTCCTCCTTCCCTGCATTTAGTACAAAGGAATACTTCTGACTAATTCCTGAAGACACCTTGAATCCCTATCTGCTTGCCTGGCACACTGGAAACTTCCATTAAAGGAGACCATGTTACAGGACTTGAGCTAACGTACGTGCTTAAAATAAGGAACTTAATTTCTGAATACTTGCTGTGCTATTTGTTAGTCAGGAGTCTGATCTCCTTGTTTGTACTACAGCAGCCCTCCTTGTGTGTGCTACAGCAGTCCTCCACAGACCGGTTTTCTCCTTCCCCCTTCTACTTTCCCCCTACCTTGAATTTACTTCTAACTCTCCCTAACCCAGAAATTACTTAAACCTACTACTAAATTTTTGGTCTTTCCCTGCTATTTATTATGTTTTCCACCACTAGGTGGCAGTCTCTGCCCTTACAACCCCAGTTTATCAGTCCACTCTCAACTGGTTTTTAGTTTTTACACTAATAAGCTGGCTGTGATCTAACATCACTAAACTGTAAGTATTTTCTTTCTACCTGCACAATCTCACTTGAAAAGCTAACCTACTCTACCTCGCCTGACACTTGTAGTACAACTCTTTCTGCTGTCACTAGTAAACTACACTCTGCTGATACATTTTCTCTGCTGCACTCACAGGATTTGGCTCTTCCCGCTCTGTTCGCCCTGCAGGCTCAATCCGCTCCCCTACCCTACCCCCAATTCCCACCCACCTCCAGTGCTCTTACCTATATCCTGGCCTTACCACACCTCCTGGCTTAATCAGCCAATCCTCATCCTCTACTTATTACCACACCCCCTTAGCTTAATTAACCAATCCTCATCCTCTCCTCACTAACCCTCCTTCACACAGCCCTCCTACATACACTCCTACAGTTACACCCCCTCTCTTACATTTCTACTGTCCCCCTCTCTTCTCTAATTCCAATACAACTCCAAAATTCATTACACACACACTTACGTCCCATAATTCCTCTATTATTTTATAACACATTACCCCAATCAGAACACACAGTTTCCATTATAAGCCTTACTTCTCTCTCTCTTTCTCCTCAGTTTCCATTCTAATCCATATGTCTCCCTCTTTCTCTCCTCTCTCCTTCTCCTCTCTGACATGTTCTCCTTACATCAAATCCTCCATACCCCCTACCTCCTACTTCTACTACTAATTCCTCTATACCAAGCCACTTCTTATAACTCTCTTGCCTGTCCAATTCTAAAAACAAAAACAACCTCTAAAGTCTCTCCCCTGTATCCTCTCTCTTTCCACTTTATCTTCCCTTCCCTCATTCAATTCAACCATCTGCACCTTTTTCATCCTAAAATCTTTTCCACCAAACCCAAAATAGTATCACCAACTCCAATATGTAATCTTCCCAAACCTACTCCTTACAAGCAAAAATGGCCAAAGGATGTCTCCTCTAACAAACTATTCCTAGCAGGTGAAATACACCCCAACCCTGGCCCCTCAACCTGTAACAACAACTCCAACCCCATAACTATTTCCACCTCTGACAACACCCTAAAGATCTTCACAATAAACGCTCAGAGTCTTAACAATAAATCTCACC
The DNA here is from genome assembly GCF_019279795.1 of Protopterus annectens. Taxonomy (NCBI): domain Eukaryota; kingdom Metazoa; phylum Chordata; order Ceratodontiformes; family Protopteridae; genus Protopterus; species Protopterus annectens. The sequence goes on along the minus strand of NC_056735.1, from coordinate 176,717,145 downwards.
AATCTCATACCTGGCTAAGCCATAACCAACCTGACATCCTAGCCATCTCTGAAACCTGGCTCAAACCCTCCATCTCTGATTCAGAGATTCTGCCCCCTGGATTTCATATTCTCAGAAATGACCGTGCAAGTAAAAAAGGTGGTGGCACTGCTTTAGTCTATTCTAATCTGCTCTCCCTAGTACCCCTCCAAACTCCTATCCCCCAATTCAAAAACACTGAACTAACCACTGGACTACTAAAATTAAACAAGCACAAAAACATTTGCTTCATTGCCCTCTACATCCCTCCTGGTAATAATATACCAATACTTGAAGAAATTCTTCTATGGGCTTCGACAAAACTTACCTTTGAGACTTACATCTTAGGAGATGTAAATATCGATTAGAACAAACTCAATATCCCCTCTCCTTCCCTATCTATCAACCTTTACAATTTCACTCAGACTATCCTCTCTGTCACCCGACCTAACAAAATTAACCCCCCTGTAACGACCCTAGACTGGATCCTTGTCTCTAACCCTAATAAAATAACCAAATCTGGCACAATTCCTGATACCTTTAGTGACCATCTACCAGCCTTCATTCATCGCTCCACCAGCTCTTCTCCACACCATCAATATATCCTTACTCACAACCTTCACAACTTTAACCCTACTACTTTCTCAAATATATTCAAACAAATTAACTGGCATACTCTATACACTCTTCCCCTCGATAAAGCTATAGACCATTTCAACTCTGTCTTCCTTGAAACCTTAAACTCCGTAGCCCTCTTTAGAAATAAAAGAATCAAAATGAACATAGTTCGCTGGCTCTCCAAAGAGACCAAACAAACAATGTACCAAAGGGACAAACTCTGGAAACTTCACCAAAAAATCAATTTACCCAGTACCTTCCTTCAATATAAACAGCTCTGTAACCTCTCTAAAAAGCTAATCAACAAGGACAAAAAAAACTACTACACTAAGCTCCAGTCTAATAACTATAATAATCCAAAACAATTCTGGAAGACGATAAACTCACTTCTCTATCCACGATCAAAAACTAATCCATGTCCCAACCCAAGTAAAACTGACCATCAACTAGGTTCTGAATTCAATTCCTTTTTCATCAAAACCATTTCCTCCCTCACAAAATCTTTTCCCAACAACAATCCATCTACCTCTCTCCCTCCCCCTTCTAACCTTCCAAATAACCTTCCTCCTCTATTCAAGCTTAAATCCACCTCCACAACTCTCATAATAAAACTCCTATCCAAACTTAAGCCCTGCTCTAACGCTCTGGACAACATTCCCTCATCCTACCTAAAACATTCCGCAGATGGAATTGCTCTCCCAATCAGTATCATTATAAACAGATCAATAAAAGAATCCTATGTCCCTAAACTCTGGTGCTCAGCCTTCATTCTCCCACTCCATAATAATTAGAATATGTATCAGTATATAAAGATGAAAGCTTTATAGTTTAATAGATCTGAAGAAGCGTACAGCCGTACGCGAAAGCGCTCATCTCTGTGTTTTCTTGTCATTGAATTAAAGAAGTTTTTGCTGCATCATCGTGGTGGTCTTCACTCTGGTTTATCTATTCTTCGTTTTTCATTTTTGTGGAGGAGACCTTTGGGAGATAGCCGAGGTTGTGTGTTTTTGCTTTTGCCACTCCATAAGGGAGGAAAAAATACCAGCATCTCAAGTTTCCACCCTATTGCCTTATTATCCCCTATTTCTAAAATCCTTGAAAAGTGCATCCACCTCCAACTTGTGCCATTCCTGACCCAAAACAATCTCCTCACACCTACTCAGCATGCATGGATTCCGCCCCGGCCACAGCACCATAACCGCCCTAATTTCTTTCTTAGATACTGTCAACCAAGCCCGTGATTCAAAACAGCTACCTTCTACTGTTCTTCTAGATCTGTCCAAAGCATTTGAGACTATCTCCCATAACTATCTGCTCTGTCATCTCTCAAATCTTTACATCTCCCCTAAAACTCTATCCTGGTTCTCCAGTTATCTATCAGATAGATCTCAAGCTGTCAAATGGAAAAACTCCATCTCTTCCTTCTTACCCACCCCCACTGGTGTCCCACAGGGATCCATCCTCGGACCTATGCTATTCAACATCTTCATAAATAACTTTCACACTGCTATTCCTGACACCAAAATCATTCAATACGCAGATGACTCAACCCTAGTCTGCTCTGCCTCTAACCTCTCTGAATTGCTCTCTAAAACCCAAACTGCCTTCTCAAAAACTGAAAACTGGATGCACCAAAACCACCTCTCTCTTAATGCTAGCAAATCCAAAATTCTACTATTCCCTCCCACTAAGAACTATTCCTTCAATAAAAATGATTTCAAAATCCTTAGCCAAACCAATACACATATAGAAGTCATCCCATCCGCTAAACTGCTAGGTATAATAGTTGATGAACACCTAAAGTTAGATTTACATGTACAACAGAACATTAAAAAGACCCACCAAAAGCTAGGTATTCTGTATAGAAACTATCACTTTTTCTCCAACTCCAATAGACAAGCTTTAGCCTCTACTTTTCTCCTTCCTTCCTTACTATATGGTGCTCCACTCCTAACCAACCTGTCCTCCTCCATTACCTCCAAACTAGAAGGTTGCTACAATAAAATCTCTCAATTTGCCTCCAAATCCAAAACTTCCACTCACCACTGCCTCACCCTACAAACCCTGAACTGACTAGAACTTCCAAACCACCTAGATTACCTACAACTTTCTACAGCTCATGCACTCATATTTCAGCCTACAAAATGCCCTGCTCTAAATAATATCCTCCACCCCCATATACCCAACAGAACCCTTAGATCTAAACATCAGAAATTAATAGCTATCCAAAAACCCAAACATCCCGCTGGCCAACTGCTCCTCTCCTATGCTCTAGGCAAGAAATGGAATTCCCTTCCTCAATCACTAAGAAGCACCCACAACTATGAAAATTTCAAAGCCCAGCTTTTCATACACCTGTCTACTAAACAAAAATGCCCCTGTCTACTCCCTACTCAAACTCTGATTACCTTAAGCCTTAAGAGTATCCACCATTCAGCACATAACCCCTCCTTACTTAAGTATCGATCAATTCAAGCCTTAAGAGTCTCGCACTACTGGCACATAATCCCTATATACCTCCCTCAGACATACGTTTCATCTCTATCAAATCTCCCTGCACTCTCCTGCTGCTTATTCCTCTCCTACTCCTACAGCTATTTTTGCTCAACAAAACTTGTAAATATTGTAAATACAGAGATCTACAGAATTGTTTCTGGTACTAAAGGTACCTCTTGTTATAATATTTGTAAACTGCAAATGCATTCTCAGACCTAGCTTGTATTTGTTTAAACCCTGTATGTAAATTGTTCTTTTTAATGCATTCTCGGAACTTTTCTCCCCGGGCCTCCACTGAAAATGTGCCATGTTGACCCAGTGGACTTCCCTGGTAATCAAACTGGAAATAAATAAATAAATAATACTGCTAAGTGTCTCTTCATAGTATGAAACCAACAGTTCAATAAAAAGTTTAAATGCTGTATTTTGTATCGTACGTCATTTATTCATAAAAGACTGATTGTCCTTACCCATTCCAGGTTCTACATACACTGGCAGGCCTCATGGTATAATTCCAGCTTCCAAATAAGCTTGTAACAATTTTATATGCCACACGGTTGAATGAAACTTTTTCGTAGACAAATTAAGTTCTTTAAAAGTGTCTTGCATTTCAGAAGTGCGACTCACCCCAGTAGATGCTGTATCTGACTGTTTGCCAATAAGCCACGTTCCATCTTCTTTATGTGCTGAAAGGTTCCCAATAAATGTTCATAAATCACCCCCAAAAGACATTTTGAAGCTAATAAGTAAATCCACTCACAATGGAGATAGTGAAACGCCACAGCATTCAGCACTGATACACTTCTATACACACAGACACACACACACACACACACACACACACACACACACACACACACACATACATATATATATATATATATATATATATATATATATATACATATATATATATATATATATATATAGATATATATATATATATATATATATATATATACACATATATACACATACATGGGTCTACTTTTATTTGTCGAAGTTATGTTTCTTCGACAAACAAAAGTACAACCTCAGTTCCTCAGTTAAGTGAAAGTACACTTAAACAAAAGTGCAGTTTCACGAATTCCAGTTCACCAAGTGGGAATTACAAGAAAAACATCAGACTATAAAGGCAGTTTAGCAGGGGAGTGCCCCTACACCCCCGCTAAAGTAGACCCATATATATATATATATATATATATATATATATATATATATATATATATATATATATATATATATATATATATATATATATATATATAAATATATATATATATATATATATATATATATATATATAAAAAATGTGTGTGTGTGTGTGTGTGTGTGTGTGTGTGTGTGTGTGTGTGTGTGTGTGTGTGTGTGTGTATGTGTGTGTGCACACTACATGAGGTTTAAGGTATTACACAGTGAAGACTCTATGTTAGGTTTTTCTTGGGAGTTTTTACTGAATAGCTTGTCTCTGTCATCTTTTTACCCTTTGTTGTTTATATATATATATATATATATATATATATATATATATATATATATGGGATCCGGACACATGCCCGACTAGCATATGTCTGAAGCATAAAACACCGAGCACACATACACGAAAGCGGTTAACATCGACAAGCACTTCAGTGTATGTGTGCCTGTTTTGTAGTGCGGACTACAGTGCGCGCAAGGGAAAATTCCCGTTTCCCCACTGTAGTGCGATCTTGGAGTGAGAATAATAAAGTGGAGGGGTGTGTGGGGTGCAGGGGGGGGCAAAGCCCTCCTGCAGAAACATAAATGTTTTTTTTTTTGGACTACACATACACAGAAGCACTTTTCGATGTTAAGCGCTTTCGTGTATGTGTGTTTGATGTTTTGTGATTCGGACATATGCTAGTCAAGCATGTGTCCTAAACCCCAATATATATATATATATATATATATATATATATATATATATATATATATATATGTGTGTGTATAGATATAGATATATATATATATATATATATATATATATATATATATATATATATATATATATATATATATATATATATATATATATATATATATATATATATATGGGTAGGTTAGAAGAAGATCGACAGCTGGGATTACCGACAATGCATGGGATGAAAACCAGGGATAGCGAGTTGGAAAGAAGGCTGTGTGGTGTGGATAGTGACAGTCTGTGGGGATAGGGAGTGGTATGTTTTGGGTTAGGGTGTGTGTGTGTGGATTTTGGATGTGTTTGTGGACCTTACTTGTTTGTCGGGCATGTGAGTTGTCGTGTTTCTGGTTTGTCGATAATGTGTGGTGTGATGTTTTTGTTGTCAGTGAGAGAGCTTATGACCTAGAACCATATATATATATATATATATATATATATATATATATATATATATACAGAGAGAGAGCAAGAGAGATAGGTATGGGAACCCCTAACCGACTGAGTGGACTAAACAGATGGTGGACAGGTGTGTATGGCATTTGACACAATCTGCCACTCAAGCATTATTGACAAATTTAAGATGGTAGGTACAGACCCTTATGGCACCTGGTGAGTAGCACATTGGCTCGCAGACAGGACCCAGGAAGTTAGAACTGGGGAGTCCACCTCTACAAAAGGCCAGTAACAAGCAGAATCCCCTCAGGGATCAGTCCTGGGACTGCACCTTTTTGGTATTTACTTCTTTGAAGTCATGGCCAACGTCAATGGCCTCAGGCTCTGGCTGACTAAATTTGCAGATAATTGCAAATTAGGAGCGGTCATTGAATCACCTACTGACATAAATGTTCTCCAGGAAGGCTGACACAGACAAAACAACTGATGCCAGAGCCATGAACTAAAACTAATTGCCAAGAAAGGCATAATAGTATCCTCCAGGAAATCATCCACCCCTGGAAACTATCATATTGACAATACAGGTTTATATCAGATCATCGAAATGGCTCATTATCGAATGCCGTAATGTCAAACTGCAAAACCAGAACCCTAACAATACTGAAACCTCAAAGCAGTGAATTTTTTCCCAGGGAAAAAATTTGCTGTCCTGAGAAACACACACACCACAAGCACACTAAAAATCAGCAATCCACACACATACATTTAAAGGTTACATCTAACCCTACACTACACTGCACATACACTACTATCTATCCACTTACCTTAACCCAGACCCTAACCCTAAGTTCCATCACTATCACACACTCACCTCACTCGCACCCTAACCCTAACTCACTTAACCCACCCCAACCCCAAATTCTCACTATCGCACACTCACCTCACCCACGCCCTAACCCTAACTCACTTAACCTGCCCCTAACCCCAAATTCTGTCACAATCGCACACTTACTTGACCCGTGCCCTAACCCTAACTCACCTGCTCCCTAACCCAAACATCCGCACAATCACACACTTACCTTAACCCAACCCGTAACTTTCCACCGCATCACTGAAAACAGCAAAGCCACAACAAAAGCCAAAGTAATTCTTTCCCTGGGAAAGAATTCGGTTTTGCGCAGCTTCGCTGTTTTCAGTTTTCACGATATTGGGTTCGATATTAGATCATTCGAAATTCTGCCGTTTCGATGATCTAATATAGACCCGACAATACACCTCTAAGGGTTGACTCGGTAGTAAGGGACTTGGGGACACACATAGACAATAATTTAGCCTTAGACCATCACGTGCCTACAGTAGTGAGGAAATCATTCTATGATATGCAGTTTATAAACAAAGGAATGGCATCTAGATCCAAAGAAGTCATTGTTCCCCTGTAGTCTGCATTCATCAGACCTATCAATGAATATAATTCTCCCTTGGTATGTGCCTAACCAGGGCATATCCAAAAACTGAAATGTCCACAGAGATTCCTCACTTAAAGAATGCTGGGAGTAAGTAACATATCTTATGCAGACCATCTCAAGGCCCTATCCATGTATTGTGCCTCCTACAGACTGTTGAGGGGAGAGCAATACCTGGCATACAAGGCATTGTCAGAGCCCACTCTAGATGGACCTCCTGCATATCCGCAAAACAAACAGCATCAGAATTACCCATTCCAAAGACTTAAATCTTGCCTGCGATATAAATAGGATTTGCTGGAAAGACAGGTATGTATCCCAGAGACTACCCCTTCTCTGGAACAGGCTCCCCATCCAGGTGAAGCAGAGTTCCTTCCTAACCCAATTCAAGTGTAACTTGGACAATTGGATGGGGAACACAAAGCTCATCCCTGGTTTGGCACCTATGTCTCTAATGGACACAGGCAGCATTTAACTGGTTCATCTCCCAGGCCCCTGCTTATAAATGTTTCACCTCCCAAGCCCCTACATACACTTACCATGGGTACCAGAACTTGTCAGAGATTTGGGATACATGGCTAGGCTTAAAAAGCCCTTGTGGTCATTAGCCTAGTACACACCTATGAATCTATGAACTATCTGAACTATTTTTTTCTGAATATTCCTTAAGATCAAAGAAAAAGACATGGCAACCAGGAAGAAAGGAGATAAAGAAGGAAAGAGAGGAGCATGGAGGAGTAGGCAATGAAATATTTACTTACACATCCTAGGATTCAGAAACTGTTCGGCTTATGCTAATTGCCCAATGCAGGTGGTCAATTAGCTCAATAGTGAGAAAACGTGATTCAGAGATAGCAATGACCACAATGACAAATGCCTTATTATTGGCTCATTGGCATGTCTGAATTGCATACTAGCACTGTCAGACTGATCGCGCAAGTGTTCTTCCTAGCAGACCATGCATCATGTTGGCAAAGGTATCTCCCTGTACTCACACATTCATACAAACACACACACACACACACACACACACACACACACACACACACACACACACACACACACACACACATTCACACACACACACACACACACACACATGCACCCTCACAAATATTCTCATGCACACACCCACATCATTCCATAAACAAAAGTAACCCTTTCCCCACATTCAAACATTCTCATCAAAATGCTCAGTCATTCACTCCCATGTACCTTCCAATACAGTGACACACACACACACACACACACACACACACACACACACACACACACACACACACACACACACACACACACACACACACACATACATGCATACATATACTTCCAAATCTCAGTTCTCTACCTAACTCCCATAGTGCGATCAGCCATGCAGATACACACTCAAATACATACACTTTCATGCAGCTGCATCCATGCCTGTACAGACATGTCCACACTCGTATACATGAAAACACACATCCTGTGTCTTTGCTAAACTTACCTGCACATGAACACTCCCATAGAAATGAATGGGTGACCTCAGTGTTTTTACTGCAATCAGTGTTTCCTCCAAGATCAGATGGCATAATGGTTAAGGTCTTCCCCTCCCCGGTACAAGGTTCAATCCTAACTTCTGGCTAATGCCTGTATAGAGTTTCCATTTTCTCCCTATGTCTGTTTGGGGTTCTTCCCACCTCTGAAAAACAGGCTGTTTCCATCTCAAACTCACCAATAAATGGAGCTGTGGGCAGCAGCACACACTCTACATGGTACCCTATGGGGGAAGCACTGTATAGACCAACCAATTTGGTCATCTACTGTGGTGCACAGCATCCTCAAACTAGGAGAACACTGATCACAGACTGCATATGGTGGCAGGGCTAGTCACTCAACAATACAAAATATGGCTGTAGGTTTAATTCAGTCATGTTGACTAATGACGCCAAATGGGCATGTGTATTTGCAGGTGATAAGTGGATTGAGGACCTGGCCTACTCCAACCTACTACAGGGACCCACACTAACAGTGGAAAGGGTGTATGTGCACCTATTAGCCAGTGTGTGCCATCCATAAAGCCCAGCAGCCCTAGATCAATCAGCTACTGACTGGCTGGTGTTCAGTTGCCCAGCCTGGGTTACCTGGGATAGCTCTATTGAGCAAAAGCTGGACATAAAACTAATCAACCTGCCAAACATGAATTGCTACACTCAATGTAGGTTCACTGATAGGACGCAGATTAGAAGTGGACAGCTTGAGGCTGGACATCCTATGTATCCAAGAGACAAGATGTATGGGCAGTGCAGCAAAGCCACTTGGCTTAGAATCCAAAGTCTACTCCTCAGGAGGAGGACAGGCTAGAAATGGTGAGGAAACTGTGGTGAGAGAAAGGCTTCAGAAGGCAGTGAGGAATGTCATCAGAATTAGTGACAGACTCATGGCAATCAGACTCCAGTGTAATGCTAGGGCAGTATTCATAATCTCAGCCTATGCCCCACAGCAGGGTTGTGATAGCGAGAAAAAGAGTGCATTCATGGCAGCAGCTGCAGGCCCTACTAGATAAAGGAGGACAACATGAATTGGTGTTGACAATGGATGACTTGAATGCACATATCAGGACAGAAAGAACAGGATATCAGGACTGCCCGAGTTCACATTTGTGAGGCAACAGAAATAAAGAAGGAGAGGCCATTCTAAACTTCTGTCTGGCAAATGGCTTGAAAGTATCCCACATTTGGTTCTGAAAGAGAGAAAGTCACAAGATCATATACAAGAGTGGCCAATATGCAACTCATGTAGATTTTCTCCTAGTAAGAAAAAGGCACTGGGTTAGAATCAGTGATTGCAAAGTCATCCCCAGTGAAACAGTTGGCCCACAGTATAAACAACTGGTTACCACAATGTGCTGCAAGCAGTGGTCAGAGTTGGCTTTTAGGTCAACAGACACCAGGCTGAAGACTTGGAAGTTTTTCTGAAGAAAAAGGACAATAGTTTAAGGAATTACTCAAGGCTCTAGCAGCTCTAGAAGAGGAAGAAATAGGTAGAGTTAGAGAAGAATGGCATTGCCTCAAAACAGCATGTGTGAGGACTACAGAACAGATACGTGGCCGAGCCAAGTATGGAAATAAAGTACATAAGGAAAGCTGGTGCTGCAATGCAGAAGTCCAGGAAATCATCAAAAGAAAGGAGTGCAGGAAAAATTGGGAGACATAAAAGTCAGTACAAAACCAGAAACACGCAAGTGAGGCCAAGTGCACGGACTAGACCAATAATCCAAGAAGAATCTAAAAATTCCAGCACAAATCAAGTGGATCAAGCTGCATTTATTTAATATAAAAGGTGGCTAACCCCATAGCAACAAACCGGTTTCAGCTTAGAATAGCCTTCCTCAGTGTTACTGCTTAAAAACAAACACCATGTTTAAACAGTATGTACTAAATTGCTGTCGTCCCCCTATTGGTGCATACCAAATCAATTGTGTTCATTCAGGCCAGGTTTAAATAGAGCTCCTAACCTTACTATCCGGCCTGACTCTCTTTCATTGAGTTTACTATGCCAACCTGACTTACACATTCTATTTCCCTGGATTTTGTCTATGATAGTAAAATGGAATTTAGCAGTATTATGGGTTAGAGTATGTTTATAAAGGGCATTTGTAAGCCTTTTATTCCTTATATCACTTAGATGCTCACTGATCCTAGATCTAAGTGAACGCAAAGTTTGTCTAACATAGTAGCAGAACAAGAGCATCTAGCTAAGTAGATAACCCAATCACTACTGCAATTACCCATAATGCTAATACTGTATATTTTTGAAGTGTTCCTGCTAGTGAACTCCTTAGTTTTATACATGTGTGTACAAGCGCTACGATGTCCACAGGGGCCGCTACCTGTCAATCTACCCCCAAATAACGTAGTTTGGTGAAAATCAGAAGTGGAACTCTTTTTGTAGTGACAAAGGTATGAATTGACCGTCCTTCCTCTGTGATACGAGTATAAACACTTGGTGGGGGGGGGGATGCTAGCCAGACGTTCATTAGCTAGTAAAATGTTCCAATGATTGTTAATAATGTCTTGAAAAGTGTTTGTGTTATGGCCATAGGTTGTAACAAAATGAATATTCTGAGATGTATTTTTGTTCAATGTGTCAAGCTTTGGTCGATATTGTAATAATTCCTCCCGGTCAGACCTTGCAGCATGCATACTAGCACTATGTATGGTCCCCATTTGATACCCCTCTACTGAGGAATTTATTGCACAAATCCTTTGTACCTGAATTGTAAGCCTCATTACTAAAGCAGATACGTTTAATTTGCAAAAATTGTAATTTTGGCATATTGCGAATAATGTGAGGTGGATGGTGACTGGTGGCATAGAGCAATGTATTGAATTGTGGAAATTTCCTGAATGTTTCTGTTTTCAATGTGTTGTTCAAATCCCTACTTATCAGTACATCCAAGAACGTAATTTTGTTCCTATCCCAATTCAAAATAAAATGGATACTTGATTTATTTTTGTTCAAATAGTCCACAAACTCCAGTAAAAAGGAGGTATCTCCTTTCCATACCAACCAGCAATCATCTAAAAGCGACACCAGATGTCCATGTTGTCCAAAAATAAATTATGGGCCTCATCATAAATTAACTGCTCCTCTATGTAACCTATGAACATGTCTGCATAAATGGGAGCAAAGGATGCACCCATCGCAGTGCCGCTGATTTACCAGTAACATTTATTCCGGAAATAAAAAACATTTTAGTTAGAACATGTTCTGTGAGGCAGGTTAACAATGTGGGCCAATGTTTGGACATATGTGCGCAGTAGAAAAAACGAATGAGTAACGGATGAACAGACGCCATATTGATCTACTCGAACTATGGGGATTCATGTTTGAAATATCGGTTTACTTATCACAGGGATTTTCAAAAGGCAGAGGGTCTATATCAACAGGAACCAAGGGCGAACATTCATTTTCAAAGTGTTTTGATACAGCCAATGGGTTGCAGGTGTTAACTTGTGGTTTTCTGTTCAAGCAGGGCCCATGTTTAACAATTCCTTTGTATTTATATGACATATATATGAGGGAAGTCTATAGTGTTATGTGATATGCAAATGGGCACTTGAACAGATCAAAAATCACCTTTTTTGTAAAGCACAACATTAGGATATTCAATATATGGGACTAATATTCATGTTGTTGCAAATTTGAGGAAAGCAGTGTATAACCTCTTGAAATTTTTGACTCATGGCAATGGACATTTTAAGTTAAACATTTTATGTTGAATTATTAGTAATAGGACTACTGTCATTTTAATATAGGACATTATACCTATGTATGTTGAAGGAGGATGCAATTTAAAGTTATGAGAACAGCCATTTTTGTATCTGATATGGGCTACTAACGGGTATAAATTCCTATATATAGGATTGAGTAGACGAGTCATTCTAACCATTTCTGGATTTATTCAAAGGACTAAGAGTGTTGGGATACGTAATAGCATTTGAACATTTTGAGTACTTTTTTGGCGAGTTGGTATGTTATAAGGTTTTACAGACAAGTTTAGTCCACAAACTCCAGTAAAAAGGAGGTATCTCCTTTCCATACCAACCAGCAATCATCTAAAAGCGACACCAGATGTCCATGTTGTCCAAAAATAAATTATGGGCCTCATCATAAATTAACTGCTCCTCTATGTAACCTATGAACATGTCTGCATAAATGGGAGCAAAGGATGCACCCATCGCAGTGCCGCTGATTTACCAGTAACATTTATTCCGGAAATAAAAAACATTTTAGTTAGAACATGTTCTGTGAGGCAGGTTAACAATGTGGGCCAATGTTTGGACATATGTGCGCAGTAGAAAAAACGAATGAGTAACGGATGAACAGACGCCATATTGATCTACTCGAACTATGGGGATTCATGTTTGAAATATCGGTTTACTTATCACAGGGATTTTCAAAAGGCAGAGGGTCTATATCAACAGGAACCAAGGGTGAACATTCATTTTCAAAGTGTTTTGATACAGCCAATGGGTTGCAGGTGTTAACTTGTGGTTTTCTGTTCAAGCAGGGCCCATGTTTAACAATTCCTTTGTATTTATATGACATATATATGAGGGAAGTCTATAGTGTTATGTGATATGCAAATGGGCACTTGAACAGATCAAAAATCACCTTTTTTGTAAAGCACAACAACATTAGGATATTCAACATATGGGACTAATATTCATGTTGTTGCAAATTTGAGTAAAGCAGTGTATAACCTCTTGAAATTTTTGACATATGGCAATGGACATTTTAAGTTAAACATTTTATGTTGAATTATTAGTAATAGGACTACTGTCATTTTAATATAGGACATTATACCTATGTATGTTGAAGTAGGATGCAATTTAAAGTTATGAGAACAGCCATTTTTGTATCTGATATGGGCTACTAACGGGTATAAATTCCTATATATAGGATTGAGTAGACGAGTCATTCTAACCATTTCTGGATTTATTCAAAGGACTAAGAGTGTTGGGATACGTAATAGCATTTGAACATTTTGAGTACTTTTTTGGCGAGTTGGTATGTTATAAGGTTTTACAGACAAGTTTGTGTTATAGTCATCATCTGGTTTTGGACATTTTCACAGCGAGGTTTTAGCTGTATATTTATAAACTGGGTTCCACATATGATTGGCACCCATAAGGGATTATATATACTATTGGGACTTTTGCCCTAACCTAAGTGGAGATGAATGTCAGCCATTTTGATTTATTGGTTGGAACGGAAGGTTCAGGGCATAATTTTGGCTATACAGGCAAATCCTTTGTATTAGTGTTTGCTTTTTGAAACACATTGGTTTCAATATTTTGATAACCCTATTTCTGTATATATATATCCATAGCCTGAGATGAAGGTCAGCTTGAAACATAACTATAACTGGAAATTTCCTTGCATTTTGGGGACCATAATTTGGGTCATCCAGTGCCTTAATTGAACTTATATTGACATGATTATTGTCATTTAGGGTGCAACTTTGGTTATGTAGGCAAGTCTTTTGCACCAATGTTTCTTTTTTGATGCACATTGGTTTCAATATATTAATCCCTTTTTTTGGTGTATATATATCCATAGCCTGAGACGAAGGTCGGCTTGGAAAATAATTATAACTGAGTACGTCCCTGCCTTTTTGGGGGGCCATTGTTTGGGTCATCCAGTGGCCTAATAGGATTTATATTGAAATTATTTTTTGTCATTCATGAACTTGTCTTGTTGACCATAATACAGGCCAACTCCAGACAGATTATATGGTACGGCAGTGTTTAGATACAGTACTATCTAACCAAAGGAAGTTTTTTGGAGGTAATTTTCATTCTATTTTGGAGGCCATATTGAGTTTGGCATTGTTTTCTGACACAGACTGAACATCTATCTATTTACATTGTCATTTTGTCATTTTTAGGAGCAGAAGGGCCCCAACATGGATCTTATTACATTATTAGAAGGTCTGTCAGCAGACTGGCATGATGTAGGAATTTTTGGCCTAACACCAACTGGCTAAGGAGATATAGGTAATAACAACAAACACACAGGGGAACCATGCACTTTAATATTTTCTAAACTAACCAAAAGCATGAAAATGCTGAGATTGCATATTTGGCATTTAAGGCTTTTCAAAGCTTATAAGGTCAAAGATATCACTCCACGGAGGAACAGAGTAAAAATGCAACCTTTAGTCAGTCAGATTGATGAACAACTTACTCAAGATTGGGCTCAAGCCCAACATCAGGCGTCCATGTTATTTGTGGAAGCCCTTAGCATGCACCATAAACATGCTATAGATAAACATATTTTGGAGGTTAAACAATTTTGTGAGGAAGCTAAGGTTTTTGAGGGGGAAGCAATTTTTAACACACACTTAAATGCCCTAGCTAAAGAGTTATCACTATTGGAACAACATTTAAAAAAGAAAAAAAAATTGATAAATTTAATAGGAATGTTAGTGACTATCAAAAAGGCAAACCATTCAATACACAAAGAAATGTTCACTTTCTGGATACTACACAAAGATATATCAAGAAAAAAAGACCCAGATCTATTCTCAGAAATAGAACTGAGCTTTCAGAAACAATTTCTGGTAATGATTCATCGTCTATCACTGATATAGATTCTCTACCCACTCAGGAGTCCCCAGTAGCCAAAAGGAAACCAGCGAATGACCCTTTAGGGTCAAAAGACATGGGGGTAGAAAGAATAGGGCCAATAAACAACACAGAGCAACTTTTCAAACAGATGTTATCATAAATAACAATGAACATAACATTTCATCTCACAATCTTACGGACGATGAAATAAAGTTACTCAATAAGGGATTACATTTTGTTCCTGCTTTTTTTGTTAATGGACATGTTTTGGTCAATGATATAAATGACTTTTGTAGAACTTTAAACCTGAAATTGTTCTGTTCAGAGAATGATCAAACTCAAAGATCTACTGACTTTCGATTTTGCAAATCTCAGTTTATGCCACCCATGGACAGGCATATCTCTGTGTTCAAAGAATGTGTTCTCAAAGATTTACATTTTCATGGCAGGACTTATTCTAATACTAAACATAATTTAACCAAGGAGGAACAGGTAGCTTTAACTAAACTTAGTAAGAACCACAATCTAGTTATTCTACAGGCTGACAAGGGAGGGGCTGTCATTGTGATGGATAGGGAGCAATATCTTAGGAAGGCCAAAAACAGGTATCCAATGGCCTTTTCTACATGCATATGCATCTGGACCCGACTTTTAAGTTCAAGAAAGAAATAGATCAGTTTTTGCAACTAGCACTTGAGGAAGGCATTATTACAAAAGAAATTAAATATCATCTTACGGTTCCTGATCCTACATCACAATACCTATATCTACCACCAAAAATACATATAAATCCTAGGGAACCACCAGGTAGACCGATAGTTTCAGGCAAGGGATCTTTAACGGAACCATTGTCAGCATTTCTCACCAAGTATTTACAGCCTTTATTATCACTGGTCAGGGCCAGACTGAAGGACACTACCGAATTTTTGCAAATTATTGGGGATACCCAACTTGAACCCAATTGGTTACTTTGCACCCTAGATGTGACAGCCCTTTATATGAGCATGCCCCACTGGGCAGGTTTAGAAGCCATACAGTATTGGTTAGATAAAACGAACCTCTATTCACCAGGTTTCAATACGTTGTTAACCTGCCTCACAAAACATGTTCTAACTAAAAATGTTTTTTATTTCCAGAATGAATGCTATTGGCAAATCAGAGGCACTGCGATAGGTGCATCCTTTGCTCCCATTTATGCATACCTGTTCATGGGTTACATAGAGGAGCAGTTAATTTATGATGAGGCCCATAATTTATTTTTGGACAACATGGACATCTGGCGTCACTTTTTAGACGATTGTTGGTCGGTATGGAAAGGAGATACCTCCTATTTACTGGAGTTTGTGGACTACTTGAATGAAAATAAATGGGGTATCCATTTTATTTTGAATTGGGATAGGAACAAAATTACATTCTCGGATGTACTGATAAGTAGGATTTGGACAACACATTGAAAACAGAAACATTCAGGAAATTTCCACAATTCAATACATTGCTCCATGCCACCAGTCACCATCCACCTCACATTATTCGCAATATACCAAAATCACAATTTTTGCGAATTAAAAGTATCTGCTCCAGTAATGAGGCTTACAATTCAGGTAAAAAGGATTTGTGCAATAGATTCCTCAGTAGGGGGGTATCAAATGGGGACCATACATAGTGCTAGTATGCATGCTGCAAGGTCTAACTGGGAGGAATTATTACAATATCGACCAAAGCTTGACACATTGAACAAAAATACATCTCAGAATATTCGTTTGGTTACAACCTATGGCCATAACACAAACGCTTTTCGAGACATTATTAACAATCATTGGAACATTTTACTAGCTAATGAACGTCTGGCTAGCATTCTCCCCCCAAGTGTTTATACTCGTATCACAGAGGAAGGATGGTCAAGTCATACCTTAGTCACTACAAAAAGAGTTCCACTTCTGATTTTCACCAAACTACGTTATTTGGGGATAGATTGACAGGTAGTGGCCCCTGTGGACATCGTAGTGCTTGTGCACACATGTATAAAACTAAGGAGTTCACTAGCAGGAACACTTCAAAAATATACAGTATTAGCATTATGGGTAATTGCAGTAGTGATTGGGTTATCTACTTAGCTAGATGCTTTTGTTCTGCTTTCTATGTTGGACAAACTTCGCGTCCACTTAGATTTAGGATTAGTGAGCATCTAAGCGATATAATGAATAAAAGGCTTACAAATGCCCTTTATAAAATTACTCTAACCCATCATACTGCTAAATTCCATTTTATTATCATAGGCAAAATCCAGGGAAATAGAATGTGTAAGTCAGGCTGGCATAGTAAACTCAATGAAAAAGAGTCAGGCTGGATAGTAAATGTTGGGAGCTCTCTTTAAACCTGGCCTGAATGAACACAACTAATTTGGTATGCAGGCTACAAAGGAATACTGGTTGGCTAACAAAGAAGCTAAGAAAGGAGTTGCAATAGCAAAGAACAGGGCATCAGTGGCACTCTACCAGCTGCTGGACAGTGAATCAGTAGGTAGCACAAAGAAACTATACCAGGTTACAAGACAGAAAGAGAAAGATAAAGAAGATAGTCAGACACCCTTCATAAGGGATGCCAGCAACAACCTGCTCACCAGTCCACAGGACATCAAAGACAGATGGAAGGAGTACTACCAGCAGCTTCTGAAAGAAGGAAAACCCCACAGAAGCTGTACTGCCCCAGACACAGCCTACTTTGAGAAAAGAAGAGGAGTCCACCCTAAAAGAAGTAAAAATAACACTAAGGAAAATAAAGTCAGGGAAAGCAGCAGGCTCAGATGAGGTCACAGCAGGTATAATAAAGATGATGGATGAGATGGGGAGAAGTGGGTCCTGCAGGTACTCATAGCAGTGTGGAGAGAGAAAGGCATATTCTAGATGACTGCAGAATAAGTATACCCATGCCAGTGTACAAGAACAAAGGGGACATCCACAACTGTGGGCAGTACAGAGATATCAAACTCCTATCACATTGTATGAAAATTCTGAAGAAAGTCATAGATAAATGGATATGAAGAGTAGTAGAAAGTAAGATGGAAGATGAGCAGTTCAGACACAGATCAGGATGCGGCACAACTGACCCAATGTTTGCAGTGAGACAGAAAGCTGAGAAGAAGTTAGAGATGAGGAAAAAGTCCAGCTGGGCATTCCCAGACTTGGAGAAAGCATATGACAAGTTCCTATAAATGTTGATTTGGGCAGTACTGTGATGGTTTGAAGTCTCAGAAATATTGATAGAATTAGTGTATGCTATGTACAAGGACCCAATGACTAAAGTATGAACAGTGTTTGGTCACACAGAAGGGTACCCATTGGGAGTGAGTGTGCACCAGGGTTCATCTCTGAACCCACTGCTGTTCATGCTGGTGATGGATTACATTAGCAAACAGGTTGGAGGGAACAGATCAACAAAACTGCTGTATGCAAATGATGTGGCATTACAGGCAGACTCTGAACATGAACTTTAGCAAAGGATAGAGGAATGGAATGTAAAACTGAAGGCACATGGAATGAAACTAAGTACATATACGACTGTGGTAATGGCAGCAAATTGGGGAAATCAGAAGAAGCTGAGAACCGAAATAGAAGGGAAGATAGTGGAACAGGTTAATAGATTCAAGTATCTGGGAGAGGTTGTTGAGGAGAAAGAAAGTCTGAATGAAGAGGTCAAAGCTAGAATCAGAGGGGCTGCAGCCAAGTGACATAGAGTGTCAGGTATAATGTATGACAGAATAATGCCAATGAAGCTGAAGAGTAAGGTGTACAAGACAATGGTGCGGTCAGTACTACTATATGGTACAGAAACCTAAGCAGTAAAGACAGAGCAGATGAGAAAGCTAGAGGTGATGGAAGTTAAGTGCCAGAGAAAGGTGGCAGGATTAACACTGTGGAACACATGAAGACATAAGGACATAAGAGCAGAAGTCAAAGTCTCTCCAATTGCAGAAAAGATCAAAGAGAACAGATTACAGTGGTTCAGGCACATGTGCAGGAAAAGCAGAAAACAATCTGGTGAAGAAGATTTGGGACAGACAAGAAGAAAGTAACAGGAAACAAGGGATGGATTGTGTGAAAGAAGATCTTTGACAGTCAGGCATGAGTATCAAAGAAGGCAGGAGTGTGACATTGAATCGAGAAAGATGACAACAGTTAAGACAACACCCCAACATCATGTAGAAAATGGGAAAAGGGAGATGATGATGATGATGAAGAATGTTTCCTCCAAGACTAACATTTTACGCAGCAGAGTGAGTCTGTGAATCACTCAGCCAAGCAAATCAGGACCCACAGACATTTCTAGGGGAAATCCCATGGCTAACTAGTTTTAGCCACACCCCTGGAGTGCCAACATTAGCATGCATCTCTGACTATGTGACTGCCCATCATGCTGAGGCCCTCATGAGGAGAAATCCTCAGCAGTAGGACAATCAGTGAATTAGAAAGGCTAAACATGATGGAGTAAACTGCTGAACTAAGGCTTCTCCATCACATTATACCTTTCTGAATCCCAGTGAGAATCATGATCAAATAAAAAAAAAAAATACAGGAAAATATTGTAAATGGCAGGAAAATGAATTCTGCAATTCAAGAACCGAGGTGCTTTAAATTGCTGTTGTTACTGTTGTTGTTGCTATCAGATGGCACTATTTATTCCACAAGATTACCCAAAAAATAGTGCTAGAGGATGTTGCTGCTTTTTTTGTCCCTCTTCTAAACCTAAGTATACTAGACAGCAAGTCACCACACCAAAGTGCATAAAATATCTTTCTTTACCAAACTGAAATTTAAAAAACATTGATAGATGATATTCATGTCCGCCAATAATGTTCTGTAGCAGCAGGTCTAGCGCTCAAATGTTCTTTATTGTAAGGAGAGATGATTGGTTTGAGAGCTGTAACACAGATGAATTACAGCCCTTGCTCAACACCAACTACTGTAGCTACATTGCCAGCTTGCTCCCCCATTAGCCCCAAATACATTAACTATAGTGCAACTAGGCCTCTAATTCAACCTCAAACTACAATAACTATAATTCCAGCCTGATGCCTCCCCCCACTCAACTCCAAATACAACAGCTATAGCTCCAGGCATGCAGCTAGTGCTGTGACATAGAGGAATAGAGTGCTGAGCATGTCCTAGGTCACTCAAGCTTGATTATCAGCTCAGAGATCTGAAGCACTTGCAAGGGAAGGATGAGCATGCCGCTCAGGTACACCATGTATTCGATCCTGGTTGAACCCGGGAATACACAGGAGACATTGACCTAAAGCGAGAATAGGGGGACACTGGCTGAGATGCTGTGGAAGCAGGATGATACGCTGCATGCCCTCATTTTATGTCTGCCCCTGGACATTAACATACATGGGGGTAGGAGATTAGTAGATAAAACACTTCTGGCAGCAGTATAACAACAACCTGGGATGCATTGATCTCCATACTGGTCCCAATAGTTATTGGAGTTAACCTGGTGGAAGCCAGGAGGGGTAAATAGACCCAGTGATTGAAAGCCTGGTGATCAGCTGTGGGATTGCCATCAGTGATTGACCATTATGTATAAGACAAGAAACAAGCTTTACTTCTTTAATACCAATAAACATAAGGAAGGTTTTTATACAGTTGATTTTTTACCCATATGTCCATTTCCCATTTTGAACAGCTGAGATTTTACTCAGTCATGTCTACTTATTTGATTAAAATTGACTACACAAACTTTGCTGAGCATTGTATTTTTTTTTTTTTTTTATTTACATATGCTTGTCTGTGCTTGCATATGAATTTAGATATAACTAAATGCGGCTTGCTTTCACTCAAGTAATTTTAGTTACTGAGAAAACATTTTGTTCAGATTCTTTCATCGCCATAACCTTCAAAGGATTGAAGCTGCAAGACCTCAGCACCTGCACCTGCAATCAGGGCCCAAATGTCATTAACAGGTTATAGTACCAGGAGATCGAGCCAGGAAGAGGCCCTGGAACAGCAGCAGTAAATATAAGAGGAGGCAACTGTTGTGGTAAACAATAAAACATGTCTGGCATCAGTAGTAGTCAGTATTTATTAGCCAGTCTGTTCTCAGTCCATGTTTTTATTTGCTAGAATGTCTAGGGCCATGCCAGTATTCATAAATAGTTATGTACAATGTCTAATACTTGGTGCCAGTACTGAAGGTCACTTCCAGTATTCTGCTAGTACAAGATGCTGTGCATAGTGCATGCACAGGGTTAGTAATAAAGCTTGTGTTCTTAAAGGGTGACAGTAAATCTGGTTAGACTTCAATCATCCATTACTGGTGTGTTGCCTCTAATTCCTATACTGACTCTATAAACAGCCATCAACATTCATTGAGTTTATTAGGCATGTAGGGAACATCATCCAATTTCTCACTGAGACAAATGAGTGTAAGTAGTAGGGGCATATTTTTCAACTGACTGGAATTTGTAGAATGTCTAGATTTTGGCCTCATATTTTTGTCCGTTTCTCATAAAATGTGTTTTTTTGCAAAGCATTAAGAACTGAAGTCACTGAATAATGAGAAGACATTTGAATATCAGACTTCATATCCTTCAGAACATGCAAGCTAATGCAAAACAGTACTGAGATCTAGATATGTATCTCAGTCAATGGTACATCTGTGGAATATGTAACTGTGGTTCATACATCAATCTAGTTCACTCCTTATTTTTAATAACCAGCTGGATACATGGATGACATCAAAAGCCTTTGCATTTATTGTGGACTCTGTGTTCTAATTGCCCTAAGGCCATAATGCAGTTTTAAAAGAGCTACTGAACTACATAACTTGTTATTCTACTAAATTTTTAAGCTTATAATAGCAATATTTAAAAACTGTCCCAATTGTTGAACCATTGTCCCCTTCATTATTTTTAGCTTTGCCCAGAATTCTTGCACTAAGAGGTTGAGAAGTGTGAGTAGGGTGGGACAGTACAGTGCACTGAACGCCACCTTTCAGTATCGGTAACAAGCAGCTGGTTTGTTTTTGTGATTGAACTCTTTCTATAAGGATTTAAAAGTCTGCAGCTGCACTGGTAGGTGCACAGGTAAAAATAAATGAGTTTAGGAGCAGGGCAGGAATGCAGAGTGCTGCAACCGTAAAAGTTTTCATACAGCAGCTCGTAGTTCTGTGTAGAATAAAGCTATGCTTTTAAGTAGTCATGCACAAGAAATGCTGGGGGGACACTGGTAATTACAAAGGTTATAATCATGGATTCATATGTCACATGAGGTGAAAAGTAAAGACCTAGAGGTAAAGAGTTGGTTACACCTAACTTGGATGACAACAATATTATTTTGTAAAAGCACCCTGATTACATAATTACCTATTACCTTTTTACAATTTCTCTTTACCTGTAACTTACTTTGGTTAAAAACATCAGACAAAATGGGTATTCAATACTATATTAGCAGAGACGTCATGCTCTCTACTGAAAGAATACATAGTTACCAGCAGCTTACAGCATTACAGGTCTCCCAGCATGTACACACACACACACACACACACACACACACACACACACACACACACACACACATACACAAACGCACACACACACACGTGATTTTTTTAAGAAGACAAACTTGGCAAGTAAGAAATCCTGCAAATCCATGACCACCTTATCCAGAATAAATAGCAAAAAATTTCTTACAGCTCCATGAAACACAACATCTCCCACTTCACTCATTTACTTGCATCTTAGTATTGAGATGCACAACTTATATGCAAAACTTTCTTTCATATGAACGGATATCTGAAAGTGATAATAATGTTAATTTATGCATGGAAGGCTACTGTACTACAAAGCAGAAAGCTGCACTGGTACTGCCTACGCCTCTATACATGTCTTCTAATCCTATTTTAAATAACTTTTGCTTATATTCTACTATGTTTGACTAAATTTATGGCTTGCATATTGTGATGTATTCATTATATCTTTAAGCAGGATTCATAAACATGGTCTGTTTATATGGATCTAATTCTAAATTTTGAAGTTTCAAAACCTTGAATTTCTTATGGTCAAGACCATAAGATCAAAGTTTTGAAACTTTTAAATGTAAAAAAAAGAAAGAAAAAGAAAAAAAACATTTTTACATTTTTGCAGGGGGGGCAAGCCCCCTACACCCCAATCCCCCACATCCCCTGCTAATTAAAGATATCAACTCCAAGATCGCACTACAGGGAGGAAAAAGGCAAATATACTGTTCTGTGCTGTACAGTGATATTCATTTAAATAATTTGAAGTTTCGACTATAAGAAATTAGAAGTTTTAAAATTTCAAAATTTTAAAGTAGACCCATTCATGCAGAGAACTAGTATGTATTTAAAAACATATAGCAGACCTGCATGGGATTTTTAAAGTTTATAGAGCAGTAGACTGACAAGGGTTCCACCACTGCATACTTAGAACCTGCCAGGTAAGTAGAACAGATACAGATTCATTCACATGGCTCAGTTTGTGACTCATAAAGCTTAAAACAGTGGCCTACCATGTGGCCATATGTACATGATGCACATAAGCAAAACTGCGTATCACCAGCTGTTATAATGAAACAGATGAGACAAACCTTACTCATAACCTGATATGTTACTTACCATTACCTCAGTGTCCCATGGCTAGAAAATGTAAAAATATACATTTTAGTTTGGTAACAACATTTTACCACATAACTATATGGTGCAATCTAACCTGCTACAACAACCACGCACACACACAAACTAATCCCCTCAGTAGGTGATGATGCAGTGATTCCTATCACTGGCAGCACCAGAAAGATCAGATCCCTGGGAGATATCAGTATGCTAATTAGGTAAGGAACTTATGAATGGCCAATGAGGCTGATTGAGTTATGACCACATCTTGGCCAGCCATGTGCAGCATTCTCATACTTCCTACAACAGCATCGTCTACAGTAGTGCAACGCATTTATTGTAAGGTGTAGTGCTTCAGTGTAACGTCACCCATGGTCACTGCAAGACTCTCCAGCAGCATCCAGAAACCACTAGAAAGTAATACAAAAACAACCCAAAGGACAATTGCATGTGGCAGCACTGGTAACTTGTCCTACATTATCCTCACACCACACTCTTGGTAATGTGTGACTGTCATGGCCCTCCCACTTGCAGACACAGGGTGTGTGTGTGTGTGTGTGTCTATGTGTGTGAGTGTGTATAAACCAGTGTGTAAGTGTGTAAATAGGAGATATCTGTAAGACATGCTTGATGCACTACCTTGCATGCTGTCAATACAAAAGTTGTACTTCTTTCTGAAGAATACCACAACCATCATGATTCACATTTATAAGACACAGGAATGATCAGACCACAAATAAATTAATGAGCAGACAGGGCTTGTGTACTATGGGGTACACTCTCGATGAGTTGGGGGCATATATCCCCTGAAATAAAACAGCTATATTTATAATCTCTGCATTTTAAATCATATACTGCCTGTCTTGCTATAGGTTAGCTATAAAGGGTCACTACAGTAAAGCCACCTTGATTAGTAATATTCAGTGTTAATGAATTTGTCATGCGTGAACCATAAATTATGTGAATATCATCAGAATGAAAATTAGGTATAAAACTGTGGGATCCAGAAGTAGATACATTGACATTTAAGCAATCTCCAGCATGTGTATTCCTTTATTTATCATTATCATCAAAATAACAGACGTTAACATTTTATTCAAACTTCAGTTAAAATTCTAACATCTCTATTTAAGAAAATTCAGCTTTGAAAAAAGGTTTCTGGTATTGAAAGCTAACTGGTTATGACTTCACAAGGAGGTCATTTAGCATTATCAATGAGGTGCCTGTTTGTTTTGCACATGACCTGACAGTCGATGGAGTGATACCCCTTGCAGTTGACATAGACCCTACCCTCTTCACCAGGCAGTGCTTTGATGTGTACAAAAGTGCAGTCTATGGCACCCAGTACCTCAGGGTAGTGTGCTACACAGTAAAAGAAATGCATACCGCTGGCCCTGTCCTCAGGGGTGCGGTGTAAATAAATGTGCTCACTGGCACATGTTTGCATGGCAGCCAAGAACTGGTGGAGTACCCTGGATGCTGATGCCTGTGAGACCCCCATCATGTCCCCAGATGGTCTTTGAAAAGTGCCTGCAGCTAGTATTTAAGGGCTACACATACCTTTGTTTCCACTGGGATGGGTTGCCCTCTGTTGGCTCTGGGTCTGCGTTGAGGGCGGCAGAGCTCAATGATTTCTTGTAGTATGTACCTCTCCACCCTGTACCACTCTACAATCTCCTGCACATGTAGCTCCTAGAAGGTTACCCTGGGCCTGAACACTCTTCTCCTTCTCAGTCTAGGCCTATTTTCAGCAGCAGCAGCACTGACCTCAGCATCTAGCACGTACAGATGTAGCAGAGTTGCAGCAGCCCCTAACATTCTCTCATTTAAAATTCCGATGGTGCACAGTATGTGGGAAAAATCAGATTGTAGGGTGTGTGCATACTTTATAGTGCTCTACTGTAGGTGCTGACTGTGTGATTGGATAACGATGATGCAGTCCACCTGCAAGTACATCACTGTGGGGTTTGAATGGCCCAGTTTAAGTGGAACAGGGTTAATCAGTACTTTGTACATGACTGGCTTTCGCAGGCAAATTTTTTTAACTGCCTTCCCTAATAAGCAATGCAGCATGGTGTGCAAACCTGCTCCTCAGATATAAATAATGCTCAGCACTCAATGAACATATCTCCATAGAAAGCCACACTCAGAACAGCAGGGTGCCATGCAAACATGCTCAAATCAGCTAATACACATGCCTTGAAGCTAAACAGAGCTTAGCAGGCACTGGACACATGACCCTGCTCAGCTCGGGGGTGCAGCGTGCAAACAGCACTGCTGAGCTCCAATGTGCTTAAAGAAATAGTGACACACCTCCTTTTGATGTCAGGTAGCTCTCCTGTGGACACCAACACAGTTCTGGGTCTACATGAATTTTATCTGCGGGCACAGAAACCCATTTTTCCTATTCAGTAACTCCAGCTCATTTGCATGCATATCCATGCACACAACCTGGATACTACACTATTACATGGCCTGCCTCCTTAGCAACCACAGAAATCCATCATTGTACATACTCCATAAAAGGCCCTATAATGCATTATTGTCACATCTTTATTATTTTTCATTTTTACACTTTTAAATATTTTTTATTTGTATAATGGCATGTTTCTGTGCTGCTGCTCACAGCATAAACATAATAAGGGTATTAAAAAATATTTATTTTAAATTATTTCCCATTACATTTTGGACACACATGGCATAGTTTTGCACATATCTGTGTCTGCTATGCTATTTCTGACCTTCTACCTGGGCTTTTACAGCCCCTGTTCCCTTTTGGACACCAACACGGGGTCTGCAGGACTGCTTATCTGCTTGCTGGATCACTCCATCACCCTCATTTGCATGCAATTCACCTGCTTATGAGGTGATTTGCATGCCATGGACATGTCCATGTTGGCATGCTCGTGCATGCCCCTCAGCTCTGTTTACTGGATCGCATGGCTGCTTACTTCCATGTAAGCTCTGTGCCACTATGCCTACATGGAAAATTAATCTGTGTAGGCTTTATTAAATTCCCCCAATTATTTATAGTAACAGATGATGCACCATTTACACCTTATAGACTTGATCCATGGAAAATGGTTGTCAATTACATATATTTAATGTAATCCACTGTAAAGCAGTTTCTTTGAGACAGGTTAAATTGTTTTGATTTACATATATTTTATGCACCAAGCAAACAAGGCATGCTGCTAATTTTCAGTAACAGAAGGTACAATGTCGGTTAGTTGTATGCATCAAAAGAAAGCAATAAAGTAGAACATAACAAAATTTACCAAAAATAAACAAACTACTAAGCAAACAAATTAGTGGAAAAGAATGATACAGTGTCAGTTACTTAGTATGACTATCAAAAGTAGGAAACTTTCCTTAATTTTTAATAGGCATTTACCTATTTTAAAGATATTAGATCCAACTGGATATGTGGTGTGGAAGAATATAGCCCTGTATGATTCAGACAGTTCATGACTAACAATGAGGGTGCACAAGGAGCCTGTCGAAGAGAGTCAAAGTGACTGTATGATGAGGAATGGGGGGTGGCAGTCAGGCTCACAGCTCTCCTGTCACCTGCTGGAGAATGTGTGTCAAAACATGCAGTTCATGGTTCAGAGGCAATTAATTTCACATATTTGGAAGCATGCATTCATTTTAGGTAAGGAGTAGCAGGTCATTATTTTAATATCCTGATAACTTGCTGGCCGACAAGTGCACCATTTTTGTGTCTGACCTGTTTATTGGGATAACTGAATGGCCTGATCAGTATTGGCATACCAGATAGCTGTCAAGCATAGGGACAAAAACATGAAAAATATCAGCTGTGACTTTCACCAAAAAAGAAAACTTGAGGACTCTGCAAATATTGTTTATTTAAGAAAATTTAAGTTGGTCAAATAATGTCAGTGAAAAAGTAATACTAAACAGAATTTATTAGCCAACAATTATGTGTGCTAATGGTGGTACAGTGGCGCAGCAAATAGTGCTGTCACCTCACAACAAGAGGTTCCCAGGTTTGATTTTCGGCTGAGGTCCCTTCCATGTGGCATGTCCTCCCTCGGTTTGCGTGGTTTCCTCTGGCTGCTCCAGTTTCCTCCCGCATTCCAAAGACATTCAGTAGATAGATTGGGCACTCTAAATTGGCCATAGGTTTGTGATGGTATGGAAGAACTACCATGGCAGAGATAGACACCTGGTGGTATAATCCTTGGCTCTAGATGAAAGTCACTGTTGAAGTGACAGTCTGACCCCATGTGCAAAAAGGGGTTGTGGATGAATGGAATTATGTCTCCTAAACAGGTAATTTTTTAAATGTAATCTCTACCACATTTTATTTTAAATACAAGGTAGATTTTTACTTTATTCATTTAGCAAATTAACCCAGCTTGTGTTTTTTTTCCCATTGGTGTAATATGTACAATTTCAAATAGTGCATTGAGAATGTAATAGATTGATGAGTTTGTACTGTAAAATATGCATCCTTTTCTTTGTATTTAAACTTTTCTCAGATTGGTGGTTTTAATAAAGTGTATTTTGTGCATGACCGTCTAAAATACATGTAAATTTCTAGGTACACTGTTTTTCTCACAGCCCAAAAACATGCAGTAGAGGGACCAGTGATTTAAAATTGTCCATAAAACATATGGAAGAAAGGCCTGTTAATCTTTTTCCATTCCCTACTATTTGAGTAAATTTTGTGGATGATGGTTTCTATTCATGAGCTCACTGTTATGAGTCAGGTCCAACTTAACAGCATTGGATGGATGAAGGCAGCAAGACTGAATGTACTAAATTAGTAAATAAGGTTGATAATTACCATAATACTGACATATGAAACTTTGCATGCTGACTGATAGCATGCAGTCTACAAGATTTATTAATTTAAACATTTACTTTTAACAAGCTACCTGCTTAAAACCAAACAGCAAAAAACGGATGAATGACTAGTCCATCATGGCTACATCTAACAGGGACTGCCTTAACAACTCTTCATTGTCACAAGTTCTGATCTCTTAATGCAACATAGCTTTTATGTTGCATTCCTGCACACAACAGGACCTGTCAGCTTACATATTGCTTCAGATATCTTTGTGCAACCACTAGACAAAGTGTAAATCTGCGGGCCCATCTACATCTGTTGGAGATATGCCTGCAAGGTAGTGCATTTCATTTCACCTCTGTCACAGTATTTTTTCCTTTTTTTTTCTTTTTTAGTGTACCCAACCAGTTATTTAAAGAGTTCTGAAGAAAGTAGGAGCAAAGTAAATACTGCCAGAGACAGAAATCCAACTGTAAATCAGTGTCACAAATAGGTTAATCGAGTACTGTTCATCACTGTTGAAAAATTACATAATGATATGTTCAGGTTAGCTTAGTGTTCTCTTTAACACTGAAAACAAACAAATTAGGTCCACAAAAAATAAATAAATAGCTGCATAATTCTCTGTCACTGTTCTCTTCTGAAAATATGACATAAGAATGCAGACTTACTGGAATTAAAATTAAATTGTTCTTTCTTAGCCAATTTCCTGGTTATCATGTACATCCAGCTTTTAATGTATATACTGATGATGTGTACAATGTGTTTTCTAATGCTTAGTAAGGCACCACAAACAGTGACTTGGCGATATATATTACATAAGCAGAGTACACAATATTGCTCCTGATGCATTACCCTTCAGTGTGTTATACTAGAAACACAGAACAGATTACTCATCTAATGGAGTCTCATTCCAGCAGAACCTGATCAGACAACCCAGCCAGCCAAAGCAGCCCTCACTGAGAGTTTTATTTGGTGCAAAAACACTAATGTAATTATCTTTGAGGTCACAAAACCTCATGGAAAGTTTAAAATTTGTCAGTGACTGCAGTTTGATTAGCCAAGGTTTTCTGAACAGGTTTCAGTGAAAGGAGATGCAATCCTATGACTAGGTATCTTAGTTAACTTTGTTGAGTAATGTGTAATGCAGTGATAAACATTTACTAATGAAGTTTATATTGCAATGACTGTAATAACCATCACCTGTACATAAAGATGTTACATGATAACTTTAAGGTAACCGACACTATACCAGCTACAGGTGTGAAACCTGAATGTTTCAGATATCATCAGCCATGGAAATGGCACACCAAAAATGCACATGCTGTTATGGATATTCAATATTTTCAGTAAGAAATTGACTCAATATGTAATATCTCCATCATCAGTGTCTTCCCCCTCCCTCATTGTGTTACCCCACACCAGGGCCATCATGTCTGTCTTTCTCTGCTACCTAAGCTTCACTTCTTACTTCCCCCACTTCTTTCTACAACTTTCCCTTCTCACAGTTTCCACTGCTGCTGTAGTGCTTGATTACATTGTGTCTGCTAGTTTTACAGGACTGTAGTATCTGGAGTGTGTGGTTTCTCTACACTTGAGCTATAAAAGCAGTATTTTTTGTCTGCACTACTGTGGCAGAAATGTGTTGTAGAAAACCTATCTGAGATGGGGGCTGCAGGCCGAAAGCTTATTGTGTGTTTTCCTGATTGGTCTGTAGGCCTTGCTGTTGGTAAACTTTTTTTTTTCCTTCTTCTGATTCTCCCATTGTTTGTGTGGGTTTGTGCTCAATTCCTCAAAGTTGCTCTTGCATTGGCTACATTGCCTGAGACTTACAGATAATCTGTTGCATTTACAACCATCTGCCACTAGAAAATAAGTATCATTTTGCATATCTGCTGATTATTTTTACTGAATTTCATAATAATCCTATATTATTTATTACATTTCACACACTTTATTAGAGTTTTAAAATCAAACTGTTTGCACTGCTACTGCAGTACTTAATTAAATTGTGCCTGCTTGTTTTACAGGACTGCAGTAACTAGATTGTGTGATTTCCCTACATTTGAGCTCTAAAACCAAAAGTTTTATGTTAAGGGGTTGTCTGACTGCACTCTTGTAGCAGAAGTGTGTTGTAGCAAACCTATCTAAGTTGGGGGCTGCTGGCTGAAAGCTTACACTGTGTTTTCCTGATTGGTCTTTAGGCCTTGCTGTTGTAAAATTAGTTTTTTTTTCTGATTCTATATAAGCCCAGTGTTTTCGCAAAGTGGTTAGTAGCAGCAGTTAGCAGTGCTTTGTATAGATGCAAATGTTTTCAAGTTAAAATTTCCCTTAAAATAACTATCACTACATCATTCTTCAGTTGCCCTGCTGCTCTAAGAAAATCTGAGTTGTACTCAGAACAGCATTGCCTTGTTAGCTGCAGTTCGCACCGAGTATAACACCCATTCTTCAGTCATGTGGTGTTATCCCAGTCCAGTCAAATCTACTCACTCTTCTTCCTGGTTAAACCCATAGTAAAAACCGGAAACCATGGATAGGCACCTTCCTGTTATCTCTGTGGCCAGCCTGGTGGACATGGGCATCCTGAGGCAATACAGCAATTGTCTCATGTATACTGACAACCACTTAATCCTGAAACAAACAAACACAGTATGTGAGAGATGTATTTATACTACAAAAATTGAAGCAAGACTCTCACATACTGATAAATCAAATGACAAACAGGTTGTCTGCACATGCACATTATTTCCCTCACTAAATAAGATCTCAACACGTAAACCCACATATGCAGAGGTACTTACAAGTAATTTATCAAAACCTCAGAGGCCTCCCTATGCTGCTCTCAGAAACCACATGCAAACAAAACCAAGTCAACACCAACCACTACACATAAAAATACACATCACAATGTCTTCATAAGCAAGTCTCTAAGGTGAAAAACCACACATTCAAACATCCACAGACACCCCCCTCACCAGGTTGGTTAAAGAGAGGTTACAGTCATTTGCCTGTCAGGGGTGAGGATTCGCCAGATTATGCAGGCATGCAGGTCACTCAACCACAAGTACCAGCATGATTCAGTCATAGTCCATTTGGGTGGAATGACCTGGGATATACCTCCATGGACTATATGAAGAGAGGGATTCCTATCAGTTGATCGAGTTTTCAGAAACTCGAACTTCAGATGGTTGAGTCCATACGATACAGTTTTTAAAAACTCAAAGGTTTTGAATGGAGATCGTGGTACAGAGAGGATCAGCAAATTTACCCTTTTCTTCACTGTAGTGCAATCACAGAGTTGTTATATATAATTTGTAGGGGGTGTGGGGCTGCAGGAAGGTTTGTCCCCCCTGCAAAAACATAAAAAGTAGATTATTGTGGGTTTTTTGTTTGTTTGTTCGTTTGTTTTTTTTTTTGGCGCTCGAGTTTCCTCATATGGTCTCTTCAATTTCTTTTTTTTTAAGTTTTTGAAAAGTCAATAAATTCAGCTCAAATTTCAAACCATCATCACCTCCGGTCACTCCCCATGAAATACCCCCTACCATTCCTTTGCCTGTTATCACAAAAGAACAGGTCATTACTGTGCTCTCTAAAGCTAGAAACATGGCATAAATGGCCCTGATGGAATCCCAGAGTGCCTATCAAATACCTTGAAACATGACTTAACAGACTCACTCAGAGCTCTGTTTACCCATAGTCTCCAAACTGATTATGTCCCAGTTGGGAGGAGAACAGCAACAGTCATCCCTCTGCACAAGGGGGGGGGCATCATTGGCCCAGTTAACTTCAGACCCATAACTCTAAGTAGCCTCATATGCAAGGATGTGGAAAGGATAATCTTGGACCTGATTAACAATGGCATAGCAAATCTCCAGACTCTAGGCTCAACTCATCAAGGACAGGTCCTGCCTGCTCAGTCTGATGGACTTCTTCAAGAAGGGCACCAAGGCCATAGATGAGTGTTAGACAGAGCATACTGCCTACCTTGACCTGGCTGAGGCATTTGACACAATACCCCATGTGGGTATTATAGATAAACTTGCAAAATTGAGTATAAACCTTTATGTCACCAGATGGATCACCAAATGGCTCATGGATAGGACATTTTAATAGAGTAGGGGACTCCACATCCAGCAGGAAGCCAGTCACCAGTAGAATACCATAGAGCTCAGTGCTGGGCTCCATCCTGTTTGGGATATACTTGACAGATTCAAGGCAAATGTAGATAGCATTTGGCTGTATAAGTTTGCTGATGACTGCAAGTTGGGGACAGTCATTGTTTCCGCAAATAATGTTCATATCCTACAGAAATGTCTGACACAGACTAACGATTGGTGTCAGATTCATGGCCTCAAACTAAATACAAAGAAATGCATAATAATACCCTTTGGGCAATCAAATACCCCAGGATATTACAACATTAATAGCACCTCCCAAGATTGGACCCAGTGGTGAGTGATCTGGGTATTCAGATAGATAGTAATCTGAACCTTGACCACCATGTGCCCACGGTGATTAGGAAATCTGTTTGTATGGCTCAGCTTATAAGCAAGGACATGGTATCCACATGTAAGAATGTCATAGTACTGACATACTCAGCCCTCATCAGACCAATAATTGGGTACAATGCACCACTTGACATGTACCTCACCAGGCACCTGCAACAGTTGGAGCGTCCTCAGTGGTTTCTCAAAAAAAAAAAAAATACAGGATATAACCAACATGCCATATGCAGACCATTTCAAAGCCCTGTTACTGTGTTCAGTTTCCTACTGAATAATGAAGGATAATCTGTTAAAAAAGTGGTAAAAAAATGCCACTGCTTTCTGAAACATGCCAATTATAAACCACAGCACCAGGCCAGAGAGAAAATATCCCCACTTGATCTATGTCTGAACTACAAAGCAGTCTCTGACCCAGCCCTGATGGAAAAGCTGCATATTCACAAAACTAACTGCATATGGGTTACCTGCTCCAAGGATCTAAACCTGTTCTGTGACACAAATAAATCATACTGCAGAGACAGATATATATCCCAGAGATTACCCCTCCACTGGAATAGGCAGAGCCCTTCTCTGACCATTTTCAAGTGCAATTGGGACCATTGGATGAGAAATCGCAAATTCACTTCTGGGGTGACACCAATGTCCCTTATGGACAGAGACAGTCTGTAAAAATCGTCATAATCACGCTTGCTGACCCTTGTTATTTTTCCCCTAGGGATAGAAAATTGGATAAAATCTGGGTAAAACTGGCTAGGCTTGTAAGGGCTCTTGAGCCTTTTGCTTAGTAATCTCTTATAATCCTATGAAAAAGTAAATTAATAAAAATAAAAAAGCATCATTCCCACAAAAAATACTCCCAGTCATAACTTTTAGTTTTACAAGTATTTGAATAATGTACACATGATTGACTCCTATTGTTTAATAACTAATTTCTTTCAAGTTTTCCCCAGTTAGGGGTTGCCACAGCAGAACTCTGATCTGCTAATGATTGGCAGTGGGTTTTTATGGTGCCAGCCTGACACACAACCTTCAAATAAGGCACACTCATTCACACATGTACCTACCTGCATGTTTTTAAACATCACTCGACCACGGGGAGGACATGCAGACTCCACACAGAAGACACTCCAGCCGAGAATTGAACCTGAGAACCTCTTGCTATGAGGTGACAATGCCAATTACTACACCACCACGGCCTCTTTGACTCCTATTGTTTAATGAATTCATCATGTGGGAGCTGGTAGTATAACAAGCTTGGCGTTATTAAACATTCTCTTCAGGATATAAAGTCTGACACCCAAACAGGTGTAAGTATTTAATAATGTCAGTCCTCAATGGTTTGTCATAAAAGTATACATATTTTTGATGAATTCATTGACTCCTATTTTTTAATGAATTCATCAAAAAATGTGTACTTTTATGACAAACCATTGAGGACTGACATTATTAAATACTTACACCTGTTTGGGTGTTTATATCCTGAAGAGAATGTATAATAACGCCAAGCTTGTTATTCTACCATCTCCCACATTAGCATCAACAATATGTAAAATCTGTCATGGATTTTAGCCCTTTCTATATTTATTTTTGGATTTGTACAGGATTATTGAGCTAAGAATCTGTGAGGTACACCCCTTTCCCATCTCCATTCTGCTCAGTCCTTATTTGGTCACCTTATGTTCTATGCTCTGATTGCTTTCCCTTTTCATCTCTGTCTTCAACTGCCATTTCCCACCTTTAATCTGGTTCACCCTGTTAAAGATCTGAGGGTATAATGCAAATGGACAGAGATGATATGTGAAATAGCTTTCTTTTTAATGACATTCACATGATAGTACAACTACACTGATGACATCCTGATGTTGTCAGGTCTGGTATAGGTCAGCACATCATGTTTCATTACTGTATCCCACCTTTCCTGGCTATGTTTCACATAATTCTACATATGAGTATTGTCTTACAACCTTCACTGTTGTGTTTTGAATCTCTGCTTTGGTGAGAATCCCCCTTTGCAGTCTTCGGTCTATCTCTGTGGTTTCTGTTGCTCTAGTAAAACCTCTACACTCCACACTTTTCCTTAGCTATCCCAGACATTTTTCCTTTTAAAGAACATTCCTCTGTATGTATACATGTATATCTACCTACCTCTATCAAAGCAGTTTTCCTGTCTGCTCATGCAGATTGATGAGTACCATTGGTGTTCATACACATTCTATGTTTATTGAAGCTGCTTGTACTTTAATCTAGCTGCAATTAAGTTGAACATGATTTGGTCAAGGGGTTGTACCGCAACTGCAATGAGGAGCTGTTGTTTGCACACAATGGCCTAGGCTGCATGCATGTGTAATAGTTGTTGGAACTCATTGCATATGCAATGTAAATTGTGCTGGCTTAGCCACAATCATGAATGCAACATTTTGGAATCCTCAGGGAAGTCTAGAGAGCTCTTGCAAGTAGCAGTTTCACAAAGATTGTTAAGGTGGTGCAGGAATTGCTGTTTTTTTAGAGAGGGAGGAAGGACTTCCAATAGTCTAGAGTTAAAAATGTAGACATTCTGAGGATTACTTCAAGGGAGTTTGCTGTGAGGTTAAGTTAAGAGAGAGGGCATTTAGTGAGCTGATCTAACATAGTCTTGTGAATGTCAGACTGACAACCTGCTAGAGAAAAGGAAAATGATTGTCTTCTCTCGTTTTGATGGGAAGCCATTAAGCTTTCAAAAGGAGCTGGTATTAATGCTCATATAAACAGGAAAGGATGACAAAACAAGAAATTGTCTTAGATGTTATAAGGATACATTTTTGTTGGAGGCAGTAGAAATGGGGGTGCACAGTGGTGCTGTGGTTAAGGTTGTCGCCTCACAGCAAGAGGTTAGATTCTCAGCTGGGGTGCTTTCTGCATGGAGCCTGCATGTCTACCCTGCATTTGGATGGGTTTCCACCTGGTACTCTGGTTTCCTCCCACATTCCAAAGACATGCATCTGAAGCATTTCTCCTCAGGCCTCCGCTGAAATTTGGCTCTATCCTAGTCAGACTTTCTCAGTCAACAAATGTTAAATAAATAAATAAATAAGGAAAATATATTTTTATTTGTTTTATTTTTTCTTTATTGATTTGAATTTGTTAACCAGGGTAGAGCACTGATCACAGTTTTTACCAATTTCAGTCTCAGCCCAGGCAAAAGCAAATACAAGTACAACATACAGAGATATAAGCTACATTTCAAGTACAAAGAGGTAGAGAGTATAGAGACAAATACAGTAAGAGAGTTGAAAATGTATATTTATAGTAACTGACTGCAGAATATCAACATCTACAGTCATATACATTTATGTACAATTACCAAGGTAGGATTAGGTGGGGATGGAAGAAGGGAGTAGGAGGCAGAGAAAGGTGGAAGTGATCAGGTAATGCTGTCGGAGCAATGGCATTAACACTTGTGTTCTAACTGTAGATAGTTTTAAGCTGAGATCAGAAATGAGAGTAGGAAGTAGAATCTTTAATATAGTGGGGAACAGAGCCCCCAAGTCTGGGACCAGTAATGAGAAACTGTGGTCTGTGCACTGAAGCTCTGTGTTTGGAGCTTGTAGGTAGGGAGCGGAGATGTTGCAACTTCTGGGGTTGTATTTGGAAGAAGTTCTTGTTAGTTTGACTGCAAGGTGGGAAATGGATATATTGTTAAGAAGTTTGATTAACAGAAAGCCTAGTAGGAGCTGGCATCATTGTAAGACTAAGATACAATTAGATTTTTCAAGGGTTTTGCAGTGATGTTCCTGTTTTGGGGATAGGGTAATAAACCTACAAATTCGGTTTTCTATAGTTTGTATATGGTTTGTATTCCTTTTTGAAGTTGAAACTATCAATGAAAGTCCATATTCCAAATGGGCTAGAATAATACCTTTACCTATTGTTGCTCTTGTGGATTTCATAAGGAAAAAGGAGATTTTATTGGACCAGAACAGAAGTGTTGTAATCTTTTTTGTAGTGTTGTTGAGATGGAGGGAAAAGTTTAGAGTAGGATCTAACCAGATGTTGCGGTATTTAAAAGATGTGGTATTTTCTAAGAGAGTGTTTTGATACAGATCTCTCAACCAATTGGGGACAAATGTCAACAGAATCAGGGACAAGTCAAGAAAAAATCAGGGACAATCAGGGACACTTTTAAAATATTAGTGCTATTAACTTGAAACGTTGACAGAATCAGAGCATATGAATTAATACACATTTTCTGAGGTAAAATAAGTTTATAAGTCTTAATTATTGTCATTATTCATTAAGTGTAATTCACCACCTTTTCTCCAAAAGTCACTAGTTTTAGGAGAGATTAAGAGGGACAGAGTTTAAATTTAAGTCAAAACCAGGGACAGTTGAGAGGTATGTTGATAATCTAAAATTTGTAGAGGTGATGAATTTTTGGTGACTTTCCTTTTGGTTTCATTAGCATTGTCTTTGTTTTTTTTACGTTTAGTAAAAGATTTTTGTTATTGATCCACTGGATGGGGGGAGACGTCAGCTGGGAGCTCAGTTTTTGAGAGCACTAATGACTGATCTGGCCAAAAGAGGACCATATCATTGGCATAATAAAGAAGCTGAAGATGGGGGAGGTCAAGGGTGAGTTTGTGATATAGACAGAGAAGAGGAGGGGTGACAGGACTGAGACTTGAGGGACTCCTTTACTGAGTATGTTGGAGTGAGAGGGAAGAGTGGGTCCTCACAGTGACGTGGCAATTTGAAAGAAAGTTCTGAAAACAAAGTAAAGAGTCATTACTTATTCCAAGGTCCAGCAGGTGGTGTAGCAGCATTTTGTGCTCTACTAGACCTAATGCTTTGGTGAGATCTATGAAGGTGGCACATGTGAGCTGTCCTGTATCAATAACTCATAAAATTTAATTTGTCATTGTCCCTATATTTATCATTGTGCTACAGCCTAACAAGAAACCAATTGGGAGTGTATGATATTTTCTAGACTCTTCCCAGGAGTTGGCAGCATGACATAAGAAGTAGTGCAATGTTTTGGAGGGGTTGGGTTGCTTAGGGATAGGGATTGCTACTGCATTTTTGCAAATGTTTGCTATCATGTTCTGGGACAGATATGAATTGAAAATGTGTTTGAAGGAAACTAAGATGAATTCCCTTTGATAATAAATGAGTCATGAATGAAGGCCATTAGATCCAGGAGGAATGTCAGCATGAATACCTTCCAGAGCAATTTGGATAAATTTGCAATGTTAGAGTTTTAAGTAAAAGGGGGATGCAAAGATGTGTGTTTGTTTTTGTGACTTGTGTCATTATGTACTTAAGTTGCTATATGAACTTGTATCATGTGGGCTTTAGCCAGGGTTTTATTCCCTATATGCCACCATAGCAGGCAGCCAAATAAGCAATTAGTATTATTTATTTTGTAATTTATGAAAATAGCCATCCCTTTCATACATCTGAAAAATATCTCAAAAACACTCATCTAGAAAGAATTCATTCTAATAGCATGCAATCTGGTTAAACTGAAATGCTTCTGATCCTATGTCTATCATTCATATATTAGCCAATATATGAGGACCTGTTTAAGAATATTTACAGAAAATGTAACTGAAATATTTTGCAGGGTTTCATTTTGCTGTTCAGTTCATTGTTGCTTGTTTCCTATTTACTCAAACTGTTTGGCTCATTAGATTCCCTCCTTTTAGTTGTATACCACTGGCTCATTAGATTCCCTACTTTTAGTTGTATACCACTGGCTCATTAGATTCCCTCCTTTTAGTTGTATACCACTGGCTCATTAGATTCCCTCCTTTTAGTTGTATACCACTGGCTCATTAGATTCCCTCCTTTTAGTTGTATACCACTGGCTCATTAGATTCCCTCATTTTAGTTGTATACCACTGGCTCATTAGATTCCTTCCTTTTAGTTGTATACCACTGGCTCATTAGATTCCCTCCTTTTAGTTGTATACCACTGGATCATTAGAGTCCCTCCTTTTAGTTGTATACCACTGGCTCATTAGATTCTCTCCTTTTAGTTGTATACCACTGGCTCATTAGATTCCCTCCTTTTAGTTGTATGCCACTGGCTCATTAGAATTCCTCCTTTTAGTTGTATACCAGTGGCTCATTAGATTCCCTCCTTTTAGTTGTATACCACTGGCTCATTAGATTCCCTCCTTTTAGTTGTATACCACTGGCTCATTAGATTCCCTCCTTTTAGTTGTATACCACTGGCTCATTAGATTCCCTCCTTTTAGTTGTATACCACTGGCTTGTTAGATTCCCTCCTTTTAGTTGTATACCACTGGCTCGTTAGATTCCCTCCTTTTAGTTGTATACCACTGGCTCATTAGATTCCCTCCTTTTAGTTGTATACCACTGGCTCATTAGATTCCCTCCTTTTAGTTGTATACCACTGGCTCATTAGATTCCCTCCTTTTAGTTGTATACCACTGGCTCATTAGATTCCCTCATTTTAGTTGTATACCACTGGCTCATTAGATTCCTTCCTTTTAGTTGTATACCACTGGCTCATTAGATTCCCTCCTTTTAGTTGTATACCACTGGCTCATTAGATTCCCTCCTTTTAGTTGTATACCACTGGCTCATTAGATTCTCTCCTTTTAGTTGTATACCACTGGCTCGTTAGATTCCCTCCTTTTAGTTGTATACCACTGGCTCATTAGATCCCCTCCTTTTGGTTGTATACCACTGGCTCGTTAGATTCCCTCCTTTTAGTTGTATACCACTGGCTCATTAGATTCCCTCCTTTTAGTTGTATACCACTGGCTCATTAGATTCCCTCCTTTTAGTTGTATACCACTGGCTCGTTAGATTCCCTCCTTTTAGTTGTATACCACTGGCTTGTTAGATTCCCTCCTTTTAGTTGTATACCACTGGCTCGTTAGATTCCCTCCTTTTAGTTGTATACCACTGGCTCATTAGATTCCCTCCTTTTAGTTGTATACCACTGGCTCATTAGATTCCCTCCTTTTAGTTGTATACCACTGGCTCATTAGATTCCCTCCTTTTAGTTGTATACCACTGGCTCATTAGATTCCCTCCTTTTAGTTGTATACCACTGGCTCATTAGATTCCCTCCTTTTAGTTGTATACCACTGGCTCATTAGATTCCTTCCTTTTAGTTGTATACCACTGGCTCATTAGATTCCCTCCTTTTAGTTGTATACCACTGGCTCATTAGATTCCATCCTTTTAGTTGTATACCACTGGCTCATTAGATTCCCTCCTTTTAGTTGTATACCACTGGCTCATTAGATTCCCTCCTTTTAGTTGTATACCAGTGGCTCATTAGATTCCCTCCTTTTAGTTGTATACCACTGGCTCATTAGATTCCCTCCTTTTAGTTGTATACCACTGGCTCATTAGATTCCCTCCTTTTAGTTGTATACCACTGGCTCATTAGATTCCTTCCTTTTAGTTGTATACCACTGGCTCATTAGATTCCCTCCTTTTAGTTGTATACCAGTGGCTCATTAGATTCCCTCCTTTTAGTTGTATACCACTGGCTCATTAGATTCCCTCCTTTTAGTTGTATACCACTGGCTCGTTAGATTCCCTCCTTTTAGTTGTATACCACTGGCTCGTTAGATTCCCTCCTTTTAGTTGTATACCACTGGCTCGTTAGATTCCCTCCTTTTAGTTGTATACCACTGGCTCTTTAGATTCCTTCCTTTTAGTTGTATGCTCACTATATGTGGTAGTGCTATACGTGTGCTGCAGATGCAATAATTTAAACTGATTTCAAAAATGCACCTTCTCAAAGAAAGACCAAGATTTTTTTTATTTTTTGACTGATCATTATTTCTTGCAGCTGAATTACTTCAAAATGAGAATAATAAGTAAGGTGTTTGGGTATTGCAGCCCCTCATGTAAAATGTGCAACAGGTCTTGCCTCTTGCAAAAGAAAAAAAATGCTTTCTTTGTTTTTTCTGCAGTAATTCCAGAAAACTCACATGGGTAGCTGTGTTTTGATCATATGTTCTCAGGTAAATAGTTTTATTCAGTCAGTGCTGACCCATTGTGCTTATAGGTGTTTGGTTATATGTTATCAAACTGAATCATTTTCTGTAATATTAATATTAAATTAAAGACTTTGTATATATTAACTATTAATACTATAATTCTGAAAAATATTGAAACTTACATATTTTATTTAGAAATTCTGGTTCACATGATAGTTATGTCTGACTTAGTCTTTTATGATTATATATTTCAGAGTTGCCCAGGATTTACAGGATGCAAATAAGCTACTAGAGCTCTGATTTTTCATAACTAGCATGTCAAAAATAGATTTATTCCTCAAGTTTCTTCTGTAAGACTTCCCCAGGTAAATAACCGGGTGCCAGTTTTCCTCAGTGCTCTCTCCTTCTCTGCTTCCAGGCTAATGCTCTTCTCTCTGTTCTTGCTTCCTTTTATCCCTTTCTTCCTTTCTTATCTCTCCTGAAGTTAAAAATTAACTAAATGAGAATTTTACATTTCTTCTGTATTCTTTCGTCTTCTTGAACAGCATATGCTAGCTCCACGTTAATGTCTCTTGTTTCAACTCCATTTTTAAAAAGTCCTTTCTTCCTATCCTTATTATCTCCTTTGTTATATTCTTCTTTTGTGCCCTCAAATTCCTGCTTACTCTCTTCTGCTTTCTTTAACTGATGGAATGCTATTTTGTTTACATGGAATGGTTCCTTC
Organism: Protopterus annectens; assembly: GCF_019279795.1. Taxonomy (NCBI): domain Eukaryota; kingdom Metazoa; phylum Chordata; order Ceratodontiformes; family Protopteridae; genus Protopterus; species Protopterus annectens. Next base: position 176,675,461 of record NC_056735.1, on the reverse strand, counting down.
ACTTCCTGTTGAATCACTCTGGTCTCTCATTTGTGCCTTTCACTTTTTCCTTGTCTCTTTTACATAGCTGTTTGTGCTTTTTATTTTTACCCACACAATATTTGCTCCCTACACCTATCCCATCGGGGGTACAGGGAGGCTTGGCTGCCAGCAAAAAAAAATAAAAAAAAAAAAAACAAAAAAAAGGAATTTTTTTCCCTTTTGTTATTTTTTGGACATTTTTTTTTATTTCTCTTGAAACATTGACTTTCAGGAAGTTGGCCATTTCATACTAGAATCTTCTCCAGGCATTCACCTGTTTTTCTCTCATAAAGTTTCTATATCTTGCTGTATTCTGTCTTTCTAGAATTCTATATATATATATATATATATCCAGTGAGCTAGAAACATAATAGTAGCTACAGTTTCTTTTTCAGTACTGTCCCATGAGACACACTACGACAATAAAATAGTAATATTTCAGCACTTTTTTTGAGAGCTAATATAAAACATATAGGCTATCTCATTAAGACACAGGCGATATGAAAGGTTCTGTTAAGATGTTAACCATGTAGGCTCTCTGTTAAAACTGATAGGGATAATAGGTGCACACATGAGCTGCATTCCTCTTTTCTTAATCTTCATTTTATTAAAATATTCTAATCTCCTGGGCTATATTTAAAACCTTTGGCAAAGAAAATAAGAGACTCAGAAATTCAAGGATATAATTGGTGTGGTAGTCAAGAAAAGCTGGATCTATTTGGAGATGATATTATTTTATACCTGATAAAACCAGAAAAGGACATTTTAGTGTTGTGAAACATTTTGAGGCAGTTTAAAATCTTTTCGGGATGAAAAAATAATGAAGCTAAAACAAAGGCAATAGCTGTAGGCTATGTACCAACACAAGGATTGGCTCAGCAATATCCATATTTATGGGGACATAACAAAATGAAAGATTATGGATTAAAAAGGATTCTGGTCTGGCAGCTAAGGTTATGTGGGAAGAGACTAAACAAAAGACAATACAAAAACTGATAAATTATAAGCTCTGTTATATGGATATAGATTGCAAGATACAAGCAGTTAAAATATTTTTAGTCTATTTAGTCATATACACAGGTCAGGCATATTTTTATCAACCAGAGGAGAAGTTGTGGATAGCAATTAATAAAGAGCTGAAGGATTTTATCTGGGAGGGGAAGATGGCAAGAGTCAAGTGGGATAACTTTATTCTTCCAATTGAACAAGACGGTTTGGGATTACTCGATTTGAAGGGGTATTTCAGAGCTACACAGTTAAGGCTCCTATATGTAGCACAAGCAGAAACATATCATTCAAAGTGGAAAGGAATGATGATGAAATGGGGAAGCTCCAGAAACAAGAAGAGACTGGGATTTTGGATGCAGATCCTTAAGGAGAATAACAATAACCATGCAGAATATTATATTTATAAAGTAGCTGAAAGTATTCTAAGAACTAAGCCAACATAGGAATAGAGAAAGTAGATTCCGCCAATAGGGATGAGTACAATTAGGGGTACAGAGAATAGACAAGAGTGGGGGCTAAAATTTATTGGAGAAAACTGGTAAAAGAACCAAGGTATTGGGAGCAAATAATTAGAGAGGGAAAGGTAATAGAATGGGAAGGGGCCAATAATTTCTTTTAACTGCAGGATAGAGATTGCCTTCCCTATCAATGATTGATGTTAGCATGTAGGCAACAAGAAAGAAATAGGGGGATCCTAAACAAAAGACCAGCACTGGTAGAGTTTTTAGTAGAATCTAGAACAGAAGCTGTGGTTAAAAAATGAATAATTAGTAGAACATACAAAATATTGCATGATATCTATAAGAATCAATTAGAGGAGGTTAGAAAGGATTGGGATGACATATTGTATAAGCAATTTACAAAGAAACAATGTGGGGATATATGTATGTCACCCAAATATGCAACAAAGTCTAGAAGATTTAGGATCTTTGCTTGGAAGTGTTTACATAGGTACTTTTATACCCCAAGTACACTCCAAAGGAGCTTTCCTTAGTTAGATGGCAAATGTTGGAGGTGTAATGGTGAAGAAATAGGTAAATGGGGGGTTTATTTTCTGGGAGTGTAATACGTTGGCAGAGTTAAAGATTCCTTACAGACTGCTTTGTCAGAGATACTGGGTGAGTAAATTAGTGGAACTAAAGAAATAATTTTTTGAGCTATGATACAGAATCAGAATTGCCTAGACATAGTAATGCTTTGCTGTGTCCAATTAAGGATGCCAAAAAAGAAGTTACTGAAAAATGGAAATCAAAGTCTAAACCAACTTTACTAGAACTAGTGAATATAATAACAGAGATAAAACAGCTGGAACTGGGATCTTTAGAAAAGGTAGGAGCAAATTGCATGGGAAAAATGGGAATTGTGGGAGCAATACATTCAGAGGAGGAATGAGGTTTAAAAGAAAGCAGGATTTGAATGAGCTATGTATTGTTTGACTGACAATGACGGGATGGATTATAAATGATGTATAATGTTTGCATCTACAATTATGTCAACATGGTTTGTGATGTATATCGTTTGCAACTAAAATTATGTCAATATGGTTTACTTTCATGTATATAAATGTATGATTGCCTATGTCATACGTGATAATTTAATAAAGATGTTTATTGTTTTAAAAAAAAAAATATATATATATATATATATATATATATATATATATATATATATTCCAATGTCCAGGTAAAACGATACAGTAAATGTATGTCATATTATTTCAAGTTCACTGGAAACTTAAGTTCCTCGATACAAGGCATATAAAAAAATCGGGCAAAACAGGAGAATTAAAATGATTTAACATGATGCCCAATAAATGTTAATCTCTTTCTGGGTCAGATATGGAAACATCATGCACAGTTTCATTAAGAAACATACTGCAAACTGACTTTTGCTATCTTGAAATGCAAGATCTTGAAACCAAAATATGAAAAATTGCAGCTGAAAATAAGATACCCCATTTTGGTATTATCTGAATGCAGTGAGAGTAAACTGCATATATTGTACATTAAGTATTTCTTCTTATTCTGCTGTGGTTGCATTATATTTAGGTATGAATAAGTAAAGAGCCAGTATAGTACAGTTTGAAGAGAATCGCTGCAAGAGGGTATTTCTCTCTGCCATGAAGTGCAGTGATCCCAGAGCTGATTTTAATTAATAAGTAGCAGGTAAGCAAGGGGTACACCTTGCTACAGAAAAAAAGATATTTGTCTATATTCCCAGAACTGACTCCAGAAATGTTCATCCAGGAAAGCAGTTTTAAGGATTTTAAGCAATACAAGGTTGTAATATTTATGTATGTCAGGTTTGAAAATTTGGCTTTGGCACTTTGGTCACTAAGATTTCATAAAAGAAGCAATTGTTAGATTATTTTTAATTACTCTGATATTATTCGTGTTAGTATCATTATATTCTGCAAGCATTTTTTATTTTATTTATTTATTTAACATTTGTTTACCAAGTTTATGTATTCCTCTCATATGTAATTGAAAACATTAGGTAAAAAGTCCAGAGGTAAATATGTAAAAGTTCCTTAATCTTTATAACTGTCAAATACTTGTAAAGACTGATCATACAAAAAGACAGGAGGTGATTTATTATCTTGGAAATAATACATAACTACAGTTTTTGGAATTAATCACAAGATTAGTAGAAGGCTACCAGGCTTCAAACTCTTTTAAAGTTTTCTGCAAGTGCAAAATTTCATTGCTGTTAGAAGTAACAACACACCTGATGTGCAGTCATGTGGTAATTTATAAAGTTAGCCGAAAGAGCAATTTAAATCAGAGAAGATCACACTAAGCATTAAGGGTCCCAGCATGGTGCTTTGAGGTACTTTAGAAGTAATTTACATCCAAGATAAATTCTTTCCCCTAATCTTAACTCTAAATTCACAAGAGGAAAGCCCATTTCCAATCCAAATAATAAGGAAATGGTTTATACCATTATGCAACAAACAATTAAGTCACTGAAAATGTGGGATGCAATAATATCTTAGTCAGGTCTATATGAACAGCCATATATTATTAGAAAGCAAATGAACTTGTAAAGCAAGGTGTTGAAGGATCACTTCATGCTGATAGATATTAAGCAGCTTTAATAAATCGATATTTTTAACAATAACAACAGACAGAAGTAGGATTTTATTTGTGCAATTGGTGACCTGAATTGCAGAACAGACTTCAGCCACATGTATGACCAGCTGAGGGGAATAAGATGAAGTGGGCAATGGGCAGATTTTCTGTTCTTGGGGGAGGGTTTGGGGAGTAGTGATGCCCATGCAACCTATAGTGGAGATCAGGAGCCTCACAGGTCATCTTCTCAGATGACAGAAGGAACAGTGATGTCCCTGATATAATTCAACTACCCACTTCCTAAAGAACTACTCAAAAGAAAAAAAGAGCTCACGCCTCGCTATGTAGACTTGAGAAGCCAAAAAGTTTTCCCCAAAAAAACTGTGCAAGCAGCAAAATATGAATATAAAATCCACTTGTTTAATATAAAAACGTGACATACAAATCACAAATAAATGCATAATTAATAAATCTAAGATAATAATTAATAATTAATAATTCAGTCTATGTAATAGTGGCTTAATTGTACAAAAATGTACTATATACAAATGTACATGAAAGTGTGGCAGATGTAATTGGTGTTCTATGATTAACACCAGTGAAGGTATTAGGTTGGATAACGTTATTCGATCGTATATTAAATTCAGACCAGGAAATTGTAGAACTAAATTTGTTATATATATATTGCCTTATGTATGGCTTGCTCAGCTTTCTATATTGGAAAGACTGAGAGACAGTTGAACAAACGTATTTATGGCCACATTTATTCTATCAAAAAAAGCGATGAAAAAAATGCTCTTTATAGGCATATTAAACAATATGGGTCTGATCACCGGTTTACTTTTGCTATAATTGACATTATTAAGCCTGACCCTAGAGGGGGTGATCAGAAGGGTTATTTATCATATCGAGAAATGTGGTGACAAATATTCACAGATGCTGCAACTGCCCCAGGTTTGAATGACAGCATTACAATTAAGCCACTATTACATAGACTGAATTATTAATTATTATCTTAGATTTATTAATTATGCATTTATTTGTCAACATTTCTGTACATCTTTTACGTAGAAACATGCTCATGGAATACACTTTCATAACATACAATATTTTTATAATACAACAATAAGATTTTTATGATGCATTTTCTAATATACTCATGTAATATATTATATTCTAAGATATATTATTTATAATTGTTTAGAATTTTTGTATTTTTTCTATTCTTAGACGTTTTAATAAGGTATTTATTAGAGGTATTCAAGTTATGTTTGGATTGGTTACATTGTGGTTAAAGAGAGTATGTATAGCTTTAAATACGCTTAGATTTTTGGCGTCAAAGATTTTATTTAAATGATTCAGAATCCAAAATGGCTTTTAGTTCTGATGAAGCCTGTATTACACACGGGTGAAAGCGTTAAACTAGTCCTGTGATGTACCTTTGTGATTTGTATGTCACGTTTTTATATTAAACAAGTGAATTTTATACTCGTGTTTTGCTGCTTGCACAGTTTTTTTTTTTTTGGGAAAACTTTTTGGCTTCTCAAGTCTACATAGCGAGGCGTGAGCTCTTTTTTTCCTTTGAGCAGTTCTTTGGTTTTGCGACTGCCACATCAGGTTCTTTCATTTGTTAAGGGCATGGAAGCTGATCGGGAAGTCGGAAGTTCTCCACCTTCTAATCATGAAATGCGCTCTTTGCAGCAACTACAAACTGAGGTTTTGGACCTCAAAAATGAAGTTAGTAAACTTACTTCATTATTTACCAACTTTATAGTGCAGCAGTCGGCCGATAAAGATTATGATAAAACTGGTATTTCATATTACAAATTTAAAGTACTTTGTACATCGGACAGACCACTCTTAGCTCAAGGAGATGAGAGGGAAAGAACTGTATTGAATCGCATGCCATTTCACAGTGACAGCGTTTCTAACAATTCATCTAATAATTCACCTAATTCACCGAATATACCTAATGGTCAAGGTACATGTCGTGCAACTTCGAATTGCATTGATTTACCTTCTGACTTTTTACCAAACGAATTAAGGAACAGTAGTAGAATGGGGTTATTAGATTACACCTTTGACTTTTCTTTTGGTGATATAGATGAAGAAGCTAAGAGGACAGGCGCCAAGCCTAAGAGAAAGTTTCCTCAAAAAAACCTACGCTCAAGTAGGGAAGGAGTTTATAGACAAAGGTACTGAATCTACACACAAAAATTTCAGTTCAAAGAATGATGGAAATGACAATAACCACAATAAACTAAAAACATTTTTAGATAAAAATTGTGGATTTGATACAAATCAATTTCATGAGAATTCAATGGATAATTTCACATCTAAGGGTTCTTTAAAGGATATGATTTACTTGTTTGGTAAGAAATTGAATATGATTAATTCCCTGAAATTAGAAAATGCTTATCTGACTAAATGTATTAACACACATATTATACCTAAGGGAATAAGGTTTTTTAAATTTCCAATGGGCATTGATGTAAATGAAAGTGTTATAAAGGAATTTAATATGTTTTTTGATAAATGTGGTACAGAGTATATGAGAATGCGAATTAAATTTAATGATGAAAAATTAGCTAAATGTATGCAGGAGGATGAAAAATTAAATGAGATTATTCTAAATTATTTATTGTTTGCACAGTGGGAGAGATTATATATTAAGCAATTCAATGTGGTGGAACCTAACACTAAAAAGTCATTTGATAGGAAGAATTCTAAATTATTAAGAGACACTCCACGGTACGAAAGAGGGACAGCTTATGGTTGGAGACATAATTCCAATAATTCCAATAATGTTAATAATAGATATGAGAATACACAAAATAGTTATGAACACAATCAAAGATATAAACAGGATCAAACAAATTTCACATTTTTGGAACAGCAGACTCTATGGCAAGACAAAGGACTGGAAATGGGGAGGGAATTGGAAAAAGCCTCAACATTATTAACAAGTGAGAAAACAAATGAACAAGTGTCAGGTAAGGAAATGAATGTCTTGGATACAAGGGTTGATTCATATGACACAGACCAACACATTATAGATACGTTTTCAGGTATTAGTAGCGTAGGTGTTACTAATAGTTATAAACATTTTAATATATTTAATTATACAGATTTAAAACTGGATACTTCACACTTTGATTTGTTTTTGAAGGGTTTGAAATATATTCCTACTACTCAATTCAAATTAGTGGACAACATCAGCCAAATTAAACTATACACTAGAAAACTGAATTTGGCTATGTTTAATAACACAAAAGATAAAGAAATGAAGTGCAATAAAGATTATATTTTTTTAAAAAAGAAAAGTACTTTTATTCCTGTATGCCATCTCACTATTGGTATGTTTGAGAGATCAGTAGTTAAGCAAATGTATCAGCTTAATAATAAATTTAAGTGTAATAATTATAAATCTAATTTATCAGATGAAGAATTAGTTACCCTTACGAAGATTAGAAATGATCGATCTATCCGAGTTATTAAACCGGACAAAGGTGGAGGCATAGTTATTTACGATCAGTTAACCTATGCCTCCAAGATATTTGATATTTTACATTCTACCGGTAATTATGAAATTGTATCTACAAATGAAGTTAATTTGGCCTACAGAAGAATTAATTCTCATATTGAAGAATTTCTTATTGATAGGCGTATTACTCTAGACACTTATAATTTTTTGAAGGTTGAGCATCCTGTGGCTGCTACACTAGTAGAAATTCCTAAAATTCATAAAAATATTGAAGACCCTCCCTTTAGACCAATTGTTTCAGGTAGCAGATCCAAAACGTTCCCTCTGGGGGTAGCTATTGATACAATGTTAAAACATGTCTATGACAAAATCCCTCACTTAGCCAAGGATTCTTGGGATTTTTTGTCTCATTACCCTACATATGCATTCAAGCAAGATATTTCATTTGTTACTATAGATGTTATTGACCTTTTCTCATGTATACTGAAAGAAGAAGGGTTAGATGCATTTGCTAGAAACATTAGAAAATACGCTGACCTTGATTGGGACAAGATTTGTCTAATTATTGAAATGATGAGCATAGTGTTAGAGCATAATTATATTTATTACGAAGGTGAAATATTTAGACAAACTAAGGGTGTCAAAATGGGTGCTGCTTGCATATTTTTGCAAATATGGTAATGCTAGACTGGGAAGAATCCTTCACATTTCCAAGTGATTACTATAGGTATATAAAATACTATACACATTATCTGGATGAAATCTATGTTTTGTGGGATGGTAACAATGAGATTCTTATGGAATTTGTGGACTATTTGAACTCTAGTAGTAGTTTTTTTTAAGTTTACATCCGCACAGAGTCAAGATGGACTTGCATATTTAGACACCTATGTATTCAAAGAAAACTCAGTTTTCTTCTAGAATACATAGGAAAACTACATTTTCCAACAGCTATTTTCAATATTCTAGCAACCATCCTAGATCTCTTATGAAGAACATTTTTAAGGGGCAACTAATTAGAGCTCTTAGAATGACATCTAGTTATTCTGACATGATTGGAGAAGTAACTTATATTACTTCATTATTTAAAGATAGAGGGTATAATACAAGAATGATGTGTAACATAAGTGACCAAGTAGTCAAAGGATGGGGAATTAGATATATCCCCTTATTAGGTTTAGCATATAATAGCCTCTACAATGTTGAAAACAACAAGACTGCTAATATTAAACCTCAGCCCACTGATTTTAGTAGATCTTGTATTTTAGAATATGGACCATTTATCTATAAAATCGAAGAAATTTTAAACAGAAATTTGAATATTATACTAGTTGACACACATATAGCTAATATTTTAGGGCATCGACCTTGTTTTGTCAATAAAGTAGGTCATACATCAAGAGACTGTTGGAGAATCCTCCTATACAAAAATGTACTATATACAAATGTACACGAAAGTGTGGCAGATGTAATTGGTGTTCTATGATTAGCACCGGTGAAGGTATTAGGTTGGATAACGTTATTCGATCATATATTAAATTCAGACCAAGAAATTGTAGAACTAAATTTGTTATATATATTGCCTTATGTATGGCTTGCTCGGCTTTCTATATTGGAAAGACCGAGAGACAGTTGAACAAACGTATTTATGGCCACATTTATTCTATCAAAAAAGCGATGAAAAAATGCTCTTTATAGGCATATTAAACAATATGGGTCTGATCACTGGTTTACTTTTGCTATAATTGACATTATTAAGCCTGACCCTAGAGGGGGTGATCAGAAGGGTTATTTATCATATCGAGAAATGTGGTGGCAAATATTCACAGATGCTGCAACTGCCCCAGGTTTGAATGACAGCATTACAATTAAGCCACTATTGCATAGACTGAATTATTAATTATTAATTATTGTCTTAGATTGTCAACATTTCTGTACATCTTTTACGTAGAAACATGCCCATGGAATACACTTTCATAACATACAATATTTGTATAATACGACAATAAGATTTTTATGATGCATTTTCTAATATACACATGTATTATATTATATTCTAAGATATATTATTTATAATTGTTTAGAATTTTGGTATTTTTTCTATTCTTAGACTTTTAATAAGGTATTTATTAGAGGTATTCAAGTTATGTTTGGATTGGTTACATTGTGGTTAAAGAGAGTATGTATAGCTTTAAATATGCTTAGATTTTTGGCGCCAAGGATTTTATTTAAATGATTCAGAATCCAAAATGGCTTTTAGTTCTGATGAAGCCTGTATTACACACGGGTGAAAGTGCTAAACTAGTCCTGTGATGTACCTTTGTGATTTGTATGTCACGTTTTTATATTAAACAAGTGTATTTTATATTTGTATTTTGCTGCTTGCAGTTTTTTTTCGGAAAGCTTTTTGGCTTCTCAAGTCTACATAGCGAGGCGTGAGCTCTTTTTCCTTTGAGTAGTTCTTTGGTTTTGCGACCGCCACATCAGGTTCTTTCACTTCCTAAAGAAAGGACATGGACTGACTGGCTGAATTATAGATGACAGCTCCAAGCATAAGAGAGTATGCCATCAAAGACAATGTCCTAAGCTGTTATCCCCCCATGAAGGGTTATGCTGAGGGTACCCAAAAGCTGCAATCAGGGAATCCATGAGCTGGTAGGCATGGAAGCCAGGAGAATAGCCAGAGAGCTTCAAAGCACTCAGAGGGGAGAAATACAGAAAATAAGAACAGATAATATTATTTCAAAACTATTACGGAAAATGCAAGTAGAACTAACTGTCCAATAATTAGAATGGTCATTCTTACTATCTCTCTAGAATAGTGGCATTACTTCTGCCATTTTCCAAGCTGAGGAAATGCACCCATTAAATGGAGAATTATTATAAAGACAGAGGAACACATCTAAGAGTACAGCTGTTAAATCAGTAATAACTGCACCAGGGATTCCGTTATACTAGTACCACTCTTAAGCTTGGTACTTTCATAGTAAATGTCAGATGCCTTCCTTAAACAAAATGTTGGCATAAACTGGTAAACAAAATGCTCAAAAAATCACAAATAATCATGGAAACTATATTCTGTTCAAATGTGAATGCTATCCATCCATTTTCTGATAACCCACAGGGTCCCAGGAATGCTCAATAGCACTAGGCAGTGAAATACAATCTGATCAGGGTTCCAGACTACCCCAGAATGCACATTCTCTCTTATAAATAGCCATTTGAAGAAATACAGTTCACCTACTACATGACCTTGGGAGATGGGAAGAAATTAGAGCACATGGAAAAAAAAAACATGGATATAAGAAGGACTTGTATACTCTGTACAGAAAGCAATCAGCTGAGAATTGAACTGCAGAACATTTTGCTCTAAGGTGGCAATTTTACTCACAGCAAAACTGCGCAAACCATGTGGAAGCTAATACTTGTAAAATGTCACATAAATTAGTGAAACTGAAGTGATCATAAAAAAACACAATTAAGCAATTAATAAAAGTGCTAAAGTTTTTTTTTGTCTGTGTGTGTATGTGGCATATAGGAAAAACACATGATTACTAGAAATGTTATTAACAAGTTTAAATGGATACTTCCACCTTCAGTGCTTTATTACTCATTTAAGTTCAATATGCACTTCCTTATGTTTAGGACTGTTCAGTACAGAAGGAGTTTTTTTTTTTTAAAATGTTTACAGATTTTTTCTATTGTATAAATCATTAATCTCCCATTATGTCATATGTCTCAGATTTGATAATACAGCACCCTTATATTTTACTAAATATACATAAATAGACATTAAAGAATTAATGTTTTTAAAGTAATTCCACTAATGAATAATATTAGGGTTATCAAACAATGCCTTCCATCCCTGTCATAAAATATTATCTTAGACATTATTATACTTAAACTCACTAAAGTTACAAAATTCTCCACTAAAAAGAGACATGTTAAATTCAAGACTAAAAAAAAACATATAAGGGTCATCATCTTATCTAAGTGGATATGAACATAGATGCATTGTTAACCAAATTGTCAGAGCTAGAAATATAATAAACTTTAATGCATTAGGGACACTAAGCAGGAGTATGAACAAGCCATTTCAACAATTTGAATTAAAAAAAACACATAAAATAGCTTTTCACATAGATTACTGCAGTGACATCATGCTATAGTAACACAGTTAAAAGTCTCTGAAAACAATAGCAGATTTACATAATGTGGTTGTATTCAATTTTTCGAGGAATTGTCTCTACACTACAGGTAGGAACCTATTATCTTGTTATTCTGATTGTTCTTCCAGCTGTAAAGATAACAACTTTGCCTAAGAACTTGGCTCCCATTTTACCAGCACAG
>NC_056735.1:176583527-176658527 GCF_019279795.1 Protopterus annectens | reverse complement strand
TTCTTCCACTCTGTATCAGCTGATGCCTGTTCAGTTTTCTGCAGGTATGATTCCTACAGCAGTTAGAGAGGGATCTTGGTCTATTTCAGACCATCCTGGAGCTTGACTGTGGGCTTTCACAGATACCACCTTGCAAATTGATAGTCAGAAAGTGGAGGATATAAGCGCAGATCAGGAGATTAGAGGGTGTCAACCACATCCACTGAGGTGTTACATCATCGCGTTCAACCAAATAAGGGTAGTACCTATGGAGCTTATATCTGTGTCAAGGTTGGTTTACTAATTGGGCTGAATAAGTTACATGGAATTCTGCATATTTCGTTTTTAGTGGAATTACTTCTTTAGTTATTTGCTAACCATGGTGGTGCAGCGGTAGCATTGTTGCCTCACAGCAAGAGGTTCTCCCATTCAATTCTCAGTGGGAGTGCCTTCTGTGTGGAGTCTGCATGTCCTCCCCATGGTCCAGTGGCGTTCGAAAGACATGCGTAGAATGGGCATGCCTTTGTTGAAGGATGGGCATTGAGCTGGCACCACAGCACCTGGAAAAAATCTCCTGCCAATCATTAGCAGACCGGAGTTCCGCTGTGGTGAACCCTAGCCTGGAAAAGCTGAAAGAAGAACTAACTTCTTTAGTTATTTGAATTGAAAACTTTCAGCAGTAAAACACTAGCAGATGTACTGTACTGGTGTTTTTAAAGCACATGGATTTATTGAAAAGGGTATCAGTATTTATTTCTTTGGATAATTTAAGCATTTTGATAGTATGGTTAAGAAGGGACATGATAATTAGTGATCAGCAGTATGGCTTCATGCTGGGAAAGAGCACTACAAATGCGATGTTTGCTCTGAGAGTGTTGATGGAGAAGTACAGAGAAGGTCAGAAGGAGTTGCATTGTGTTTTGTAGACTTAGAGAAATCATATGACAGGGTGCCTAGAGAGGAATTGTGGTATTGTATGAGGAAGTCGGGAGTGTCAGAGAAGTATGTAAGAGTGGTACAGGATATGTACGAGGGTAGTGTGACAGCGGTGAGATCTGTAGTGGGAGTGACGGATGCGTTTAAGGTGGAAGTGGGGTTACATTAAGGATCAGCTCTGAGCCCTTTCTTATTTGCAATGGCGATGGATAGGTTGACAGACGAGATCAGAAAGGAGTCCCCATGGACTATGAAGTTTGCAGATGACATTGTGATCTATAGTGAGAGTAGGGAACAGGTGGAGGAGACCCTGGAGAGATGAAGATATGCTCTAGAGAGAAGAGGACTTAGGACTAAGACAGAATATATGTGTGTGAATGACAGGGAGGATAGAGGAATGGTGAGGATGCAAGGAGTAGAAGTGGCGAAGGTGGATGAGTTTAATTAGCTGGGATCAATAGTTCAGAGTAATGGTGAGTGTGGAAGAGAGGTGAAGAAGAGAATACAGGCAGGATGGAGTAGGTGGAGAAGAGTGTCAGGAGTGATTTGTGACAGACGAGTACCAGTAAGACTGAAAGGGAAGGTCTACAAGAGAGTAGTGAGACCAGCTATGTTATATGGGTTGGAGACAGTGGCATTGACAAAAAGACAGGAGTTTGAGCCGGATGTGGCAGAGTTAAAGATGTTAAGATTTGCACTGGGTGTGACGAGGGTGGACAGGATTCGGAATAAGTATATTAGAGGGTCAGCCCAGGTTGGAAGGTTTGGAGACAAAGCCAGAGAGGCAAGATTATGTTGGTTTGGACATGTGCTAAGGAGGGATGCTGAGTATATTGGGAAAAAAAGATGCTAAGGATGAAGTTACCAGGTAACAGGTAACAGTAAAAGAGAAAGGCCTAAGATAAGGTTTATGGATGTGGTGAGAAAGGACATGCAGGTGGTTGGTGTGACAGAGAAGATGCAGAGGACAGGAGGAAATGGAAACAGATGATCCGCTGTGGTGACCCCTAATGGGAACAGCCGAAAGAAGATGATGATGATGATAGCATGGCTTTAAGATCTGTTTATATGATGCAGTCCTTGTTTTATGTTACAGCAGTTCATTACTACATTTTCAAATTTTTGGGGGGTTCCACTTTCAAGCAACTCATTGGTAGCACTTTGTAGGGTGTTGTATGGGTCTTAGGGTGACTGCAGTACTAGGTTAGACTTCAATTCTACTCACTGCTAGTATAACATGCACATATTCAAAAGGTATGGCATACTTTGTCTGATATCTGCTATGTGCTCTTCAGTGCAGCTCATCCACATGGAGCCAATGTCAATTGACACCTATTAAACTTAATACATACTTGTGCAATGGTACAGTTTATAGAGCTCAACTCAACTGAGCCTCATTTGCATAGGAACTTTGTAAATCAGCCTGAAAATATGGCATTTGGATTAAGTCTGCCATATTAAACTGAAGTCGAAGTGCGTTTGTCACTGACAGTCCGTGGAAAGTGCAAACAAATTAAAAGGAATTAGTAAAAGGCTTAATACTTGGAAATTCTCAGAACATCACCAAGATCAGTTTAGCATTAGCATATAGTTACCTGTAAGGTACGGCAAATATTACAGAACTGCAGGACAGTAGCAGCATTCAGTGCATTACATTGAATATGGTAACACTACATACAGAATTACTAGTTACAAATAGTGACGCTGGTATATTACAATAATACTCAATATACTTCTGCAATATCCAGTACTAAAGTGTCTCAGTGAGTGTAGTTTGTGTCAGGTTTAACTGTGACCATAAATGAATGCTTTCAGGTTACAACATGCTGCAGCATTAGGGATAAAAAGACATGAGAGACAAGTTCATACCTGAAAAGAACACTTCCGAATAGATGCCGCCTGGACAAATGGAAAATATCTGTTTGGCCAAAGCAGGCAGAGAGAGCTAAGGCATAGAATTGAGTAGTAGCTAGCATCAGTGCTGTAGGGGGAAGGAACTACTCATTGACACAGTATAGGAAAAAAGCAAATGAAGTGGGATATACAAGGACAAAGGCTAACCAGTGCAATAGCCCACAACAGCAATGGTAGGGACCCTTCTACAATCCAATCATTAACACCCGATAAAAAGTACCTTCTCTCTATAAAGGGTGAGTATGATGCAGTTGACAATGTCACGGGAGTCATCACAAGAGGTGTGGACACCAGTAATTTCAGACCAGTACAACAACCACAGTGTGGCACACAAGAATGTTAATGCATAGGTGATGGCAATAATTCATGCTGGCATATACTACCCAGGACAGCTGTCTATGTATAACCCCTTGATTGATTCATCAGTAGGTGTCCCATCTATTCGTACTTGAAAGTTCACACTGTTTGTATGTCAAGGGTCTATATCATCTGCTTATACATAAGTAATTTTTGGTTCTGGAAACCTCATCATGTCATCATTTATTCATTCACAGGTACAGCACCAGAACCAAACACTTACACTGTGCCAACACAACAGACCGAAGATGAAAACACAATGGCTGTTGTCAATGCTGCCATAACACTCATATTAATGACACAGCCTAAGAACAGTGGCACACAGTCTTAAACTGCACTGACAAGACCCCCTACCTCACAGCAAGTATATAACCAGGACCAGCCTTTAGTCAACTGCTGCCCTAGGCAAAAGGTCTCCACAGCATCCCCCCAACACCACCCTGTGCCCCCATCCTAGTCTACCTACACCATCCAGATTATTGGAGCCGTGCCCTAGGTGGCTGCCTAATTGGCCTATGCCTAAGGCTGGCCATGTATATAACTCTATCAATAGTGTCATTGGCTCACACAATCGACTCAATGATGACATAATATTGCAACCTGAAGAGGGAAATACAACTTCCCTTAACACCAGTGTCTTGTGAGCAACACGGATACACTCAGGAAGACACTACCATTTTATAATCAGTAGTACCAGCTGTGACACCTTTGCAAAGGGGCGTCCAATGAAGATATATGTTACTAATAGCATTGGAGACACACAAGACCTTGGCTGCCCAGCAGCAGATTTGCCATGACATTGTTCAGGCCTATAGCCTCTGTCGCAGTTAGGCTGAGTTGGATAGAGTACTGTAGGATCAGAAATGGTGGAGGCCAGAGACAATGACATGAAGATCCTCTTATGCAGTACAGTGGCACACACAGCATCCACATCTGTCTCCAAGCACATACTAGTAAAAAGATTCTATACTCCAATAGGAAGCACATCTTGACATGAGTGGGGGAGTAGCCACACATGTAGGGGACTGAGTATGCTGCACACCATGTGACTCTGAAGGCGGTGCTACAACAACTACAGGTGACATGACAAAAAAAAGGCAGGTAGGACTACTCATCTTTCCTCAACGCGCGGTACAACCTCACAGTTGAGGTCTTTGCCCTGCAGCGCTCTCAGATAGGTGTATAGAAATTCCCCTGAATTCAACAGATCATGGAATCACAGTAACTCCAAATCAAGCACTCATGTCAGCACCTGCTAATAATCACCAGGACAATTGGCTACACTTTCATTAGGGGATGTTTTTAAGACACTTTAGGTATATAATTCCATTGACAATCTCATGGATAAAACTCAGCCATGGATATAAATAAACAACTGTTTATAACCTGTAAAAATGTGATGGTACTATGCAGAAGGGAACAAAACAAATTGGTGAAGAAAGGGCTTTTCATTTGGTGTGTAAAATTTTATTTTATTTATCTAACATTTGTTGAGAGGGAAAGTCCAACTAGAACAGAGCCTATTTTCAGTGGAGGCCCACGGAGAAATGCTCCAGATGCATGTCTTTGGAATGTGGGAGGAAACTGGAGCACCCAGGGGAAACCCATGTGAACACAGGGAGGACATGCAGACTCTACACAGAAAGAACCCTAGCCAAGAATCGAACCAGAGAACCTCTTGCTGTGAGGTGACAACATTAACTACTACAGCATTGCTCTGCCCATAATGTTAGTTCAAATAATATTATATGGGTACTGAAGGTTGGGATGTACAAGTCGGGCCATGCATTTGATACGGTGATAGATCCAGCTAGTGAGACTAACAGTGTTGACATTTCACCCTCGGGACTGTGTAAATGTTAACTATTTAATAGTTCTGATGACACACAGGAATAGATTCAAATGTCAATAAGAGTTATGTAATCTGATGTGGAGAGTTACCTGAGCAAACACAATATGTCAATGACCATCACTAAACATATCAATTCCTCCTGTACATGCAGCAGTACATATTCCATTTTGTTACTATTTGCAATGCATCCTGAAAAAGTGACAGATAATGCACATTCCTGATCCTTCTCTGATATAAAAAACAGTAATTCTGAATAACTTTGCACAAGGATTACACTTAAATGAGTTATTACACGTCTCCCTATGCATTTACTATTAACTGTTCTGATCACAGTTATCAGACAGACATCAGACTGGAGATATCACAAAAAACACATATAACAATCAATTAATTGTGCATAAAAATATTTTCTTAAACAGTAATGAAACTGTCTGATGTACAGTGACAGTAGGTCATGCATCACACAACATAACCCCACAGCTAACACTGCATGCATCAAGTTTAATCTATATGATATTAAAGTAAGGTACTAATACTTTAATGTCATAGCCATAGTGGTGGTGGACTAGATGCCAGCTCTTTGCCTGAAGAGACATGTAGTATGCACAAGCCTGCCATATGGGGTCCTGTGATTCTGTCATCAGTTGGCCGCCATCACTGTCAACACTGGTTGAAGGAGCAATAGCAGGAGTTGATCTGCCATAATAGAGCAGTGGGGTACCAGACTGATGCATATTTCTGTTGTACAGAATGCAGCATGTTGTAAACACCCTGCACTTAGTAACAGGGTCACACTGAGGGACACTGCAGACTCATCCAGGCAACAAAAATGAGCTTCAGCAGGACAAATACTTACTCAGTGACACACATGCCAGGAGTATGCTGAGGAACTGAAAAAGTATTCTTGAGGCAGAAGCCTGAGAAATAACGAACATATCTCCAGTTTGCTTCTGGAAGGTCATCATGGTATGTATAGTGAGGGTTATACACACCCTTGTGTTCACAGATATAGGAAGACCATGCATCCCCCCAGTCCTCATCTATGGGCCATGTAGATATATTAAAAGCCCTTACAATATCCGTGTCCATTCTAAATCTATCAAGAATTTCATGAGCTGATCTTTGTCTATACCTGTACCTTTTCGGTCAGCAAGCACTGCTGGGCACGTCTGCTTTTAGTGAGGCTGAGACAAGCAGCACTCAATGAGAAATAGACAGGCTGGGTAACTACTGTAAGCATTTTGCTGACTGCAGAGTAGATAAAAAGGCACAGCCTTGACTTTTATAAAGTATGCGTGCACTATGCAGAGGAGCACAAAAAACAAAAGAATATGAATCACAAACAAGTATGAAAAGACCCCATTTACATAACTTCGTCACACCAATTTAAGGCATTCCTCATTTAAATATCAATGCTGCCTCATTTGCATACATTTTTGAATGCTGACTAAAGTGGCTCTACTCTGCTTCTATGTAATGTGCTAAAGCTACGCTTCGCTACAGCCTAAGTAAATTCCTGCTATTCATAAGGAGAGTGACTATGAATACAATCCCTAGGTGTAAAATGGAAAGAAGTGGCAGTTATGATGTTCTTGAATATGGAGATGATGTAATATAGACTATAGGATAAAATATTGACTACTATTAGGGAAGAGGTAGCAACCATAATTGTACTAATTTTTTATGCAAATAGAAGCTCATTCATTCAAAGGCTATATTTTTGCAATGATCTTTTTTAGAATGCATTCAGGACTTGTGGATATCAATTCCCATGAAATGATAGTAAGTTACACCAGAACTGAAAGGCCACAGAAATATCTCACAAAGAGGATTACTGGCCTCAAACAGATACCCTATGCAGACCGTCTCAAAAAACTCCAGCTTTACTCTGTCGCATATTGCCTACTCAGAGGCTATCTCTGCCTAACATACAAAGCTATGTCAAACCCAGAGCTGTTGGACATGCTATACTTAAAGAAATCCCAATCTCTCCGAGCTACACGCTCTAGGGACCTAAACCTTGTCACCACAATAAACAGAACATGCTAGAGGGATAGATTCCTGTCCCAGAGACTTCCCATACTCTGGAACAGACTACCCATCTATGTCAAACAGAGTTCCTCATTAGCACTCTTCAAGAAAAATCTTGATGATTGGATGGGAAATAGGAAATTCACCCCAGGGATCACTTCTGTAGCTCTGCTCGACAGGGGCACATGAAAATAATTTTCTTGGGTGGCGAAAGCCAGGGTACCTTTTTGGCTAGGCTTATATAGGCCCTAGGGCTAATAGTCTAGTACCTACCTATGAACCTATGAACCTATGTCATGCCTGCACAAGAAGCATATATTTTGGGGGACTTATGAGCACAGAGCAGTTTGAAGCACAATGCGATAATGTAGTAAAGACCATATTGCATCGTAATGCAAAACAACATTGTTTATCAATATAACTACAGTTTTCACTTAGAAATTATCAAAATGAACCTAAAATTCTAATTCATTGAGTGATAGAGATGGTACGGGGGGTCTGGCACATATTCAGTCTTAGAAAATATTGAACATAGCCTATATTATCAAGAGTGAAAAATGAAATAAAAATACCTTTATTTAATGATTCTGTCCTACACTTTTGATACTAAAGAATGCAATGTTGTAATCACTTAATTCTGAACAGTTGAAAATATATTTTTCAATACTTCAGTTCAGAATAGCTCTGGTTAATATTACAGTACAACGGACAAACTTCAGCAGGGCATCGTGTTTATGTATCTTAGAACACCTGAGATTGTTGGTCTAATTTTTGGATCACAAGTGAATCCACCGCACAAACCTCCCACAACACCTTCGTAGAATTTCCAAACACCGGATGGCCCCATCACTGTGGCACGGCCAGACCCACAATCTGACTATTAAATGCATCCTACCCGAGCAAATATTGAATAACTCTATTACAGGAAAACAGTTTCTACACTGTTGTTTGGAAAAAACACAAGAAAGAAATAAAATAACCCGAGAACTGGAACCTCCTTCCTGTGAGTGTAACCCAGGGCTCGTTCAGCTCAAGTACTCCTTGAATGCCAGCCTCCTGCGTTTCCTATTCCCACTCAAGCCCCACCCCACCTTAAAACAGTTCTGTTTCTTCCATCCCCTTCAAGCTGCCCAATCACCTTACCACCCTCCCTCCCACCTACTCTATTTTCCCCCCCCTCTTTCCCTACACGCTCGCCTTAAGCAGTCTACTCCTCCCCTCCACCTCCCTATATCCACCACCCCCACTACCCACACATTTTCCACCACCTCATACCCTCTCCATTTCTATCCCCCCTCTCTATGTCCTCTCCAAACCTCACCAACTTACCCCCCTGCTACCCTACTTCCCTATCTTCCCTACCATGTCACCTCTATTTTTTCCACTACCCCCAGAAACCTTTACTTCCCTCTCAATACCCTCTTATCTCTTTTACCTATTAACATCATTTTCCCTGTGCATAGAACCCCACCTTTTACCCTCCCTCTACTCTCTTTGTTTGCATTCCTTTATTACACTAATCACAAAACCTCCCTAATATACCCTCTTACTGCAATGTTAATACCTGCCAAAAAATAACCCCATATGTCGAAAAAACAGCTAAAAGAACCCTAATATTACCCCCCTAAACTCCCCCACAAAATTCCCCTTGCCCCTAAAAAAAGTGCAACCCTCAATAGACCATCTAATACAACTAATTAAACTACAAAACCATCTTAACCTCAGAAATAATCAACATAAAGTCCTCAGCTTACAGACCACTCAAACTGACCACAGGTGAGCATTCATGTTAACTCCCTCAGCTTATCAATCCCTAGGACTCCCTCCACCCAGGTCATTCCACATTCCACCTGGGTACAACACCTCAGGGCTAATCAGATAACCAAAGAATTTTCTCCGACCCAAAAACACTCCAAACAACACACTGCACACCCCAGAACTAAGCTCAACTTCACAAGTTCAACCTTTAAACTCTATCACCATCAATATCATTACTCAACAAAAATTAGTTTAGTAACTGTAAAGCCTACCACCTCCTGGTTGAATAAACTATCATAAAGAATAACTCCCAACCACAAACGATCCACAAACTAAATCCCTTTTATTATTAACTATCAGATCTAAACTCTTTGAAACCTACACCTACTCCCTATAATCCTACCTCTTTAAGACAATAATATTCTTTCTCTCCTCAACTATTCTCTGTCTATAGGTGCCATTCAATGCAATAAGAACTGGTCTATATATACTCATTCACTAGACCTAAGAATATACTCAACTACCAGGCACCCTTTCTTATTTCCACCTTGGATTCTCCTAAATAACCTCCCTATATAAATTGAAAATCCCAACAACAATAGAGTTTTATCCCACTTCAAAACACCAAGAATTTTATCCCAGACAAATTTCTAGCTGATCTCAAGGTTTGTAACTGGCATATCCAAAATCTTTAACCAAAAAGCAACTTCAACACTTCCAAAAACCACCTTCCTAAACATCAATTGACTCTCATGCTCCTCACTAATTATCACTGAACTCCTAAAAGATGATACCACACAAGACACTAGTACCTAACACTAAACAAAAAATTAGAAGCCAGAACCAAGAAAACTAATGGCCAACAAAAGCAAACTAGAACTCACAAGACACCAAATAATTAGGCTGTCACCAAAAGCACCACAATGGTTATGATCTGAAACAAAACTAAAAACTGCAACATCAAAAGTAACATTTAAAAATTCTAATTGCAGCTACCTGGGTCAGCAAAAACAATTGAAATCTCAATAAAAACCTAATTTCACCCCTAATCTGAAAAAAATCCAATCCAATTTCCATAGACCTCCTACTGATTTTGGCTTAACCCTCCATCCACCCTAAAATACTCACTAATATCCAATCCAAACTTTATTCAACCCTCAACCTTTCCCTCAAATCCACCATCTGTCCTTCAAACTAACGGCATCATAACCCCTCGGTGGCACCCTCAAATGATCAACCCAAAAACCCCACCTCACCAACCACTCCTACTCACCCACATACTTATACCAAACCAACCCCTGCACATAAGCTACCCTCTTGCTCACCCCCTAAATTCCAACCATCTCAGAAGCTCTCCCTTCCCTCCATCAGAATTTCTCATAATCTCAATCTCCTATGAAGGGTAATCATAAACGACTTCCCATTCCAGACCCATCTCCATAACTATATCAACAACTTAATCACCTCCACCTCCCAAAAGCCTCTACCTATACAACACCAAAATAACTGTCCTGCTCACTCCAACACCCTACCTACCTAACAAATAACCTTCTATCCAACACCCAACCACACTTCTCAACCCAATCCAACTTAACCTGCAACGCCTCTTTCTCCTTCCTCTTCAACCCTCTCACTGGTTACCTCACCTCAAACAAATCTCCTCTTCAAACAACCACAACAAACGCTCTACGATTTCTTCTTTCCCTGTAAACACTAACTTAACTTACCAACTTTGCCACATTCTTGCAAAAATAATCTGGTTAAACCTAAAAATAAATGGTCTTAACACCTCCTTTCTTAACATTGGTCCCTTCCCAAGGATCTATCCTTGGTCCCTTTCCCCCACCCATCTATCCTAAAACATCTTTCATTCTTTCGGTCCCTTCTCTATTATTTATCTTTGATGATTCCTAACCAGCCTGCATTAATCTCTCTTGCCAATCTCCATGTGCTCTCTCCATCAAAACTGCCAAGTCACTTTCAAACTCCAAAACAACTCAAACAAATCCTTTCTCCAAACAAAACCACCTTCTATTACTTTTTCCAAAACCAAATTGCTTTGGAAACCCACCCAACTCCTGCCACTCCAATTCCTCCCCAACACTCAACAATCCAACCTTTCATCTCCCCCCCCATAATCCACCAAGTATCAATACCAAGCTATCGTACTGACTACCACATACATTAACAAACTCAAATTTGATAACTGAAACAAATCGGATCATATAACTCGTAAACAAAAAATCGATTCTATACCAAGAATAAAATTGACCTTCTTAACCCGAGTGCACCCTTCCGTACATTGCTTTATGCACTCCTCTCACCCTCTCCATAAGAGAATCCTCTGATCCTTCTGAATCCTACACAATCACATCATATAGCCTACACCTTCACAACGCTTGATTTGGCATAGCACACATCACTGCCCTCACTGCACTGGCCTAAACCTAAACTCACTGGCATTCTCAAACTCAACCAACACTGACCACCAAACTACTCATCATCATCCAGCTAAAAGCTCCATCCCCCAAACAAACAACCACTTACTCTACTTACCTTTACTCCATTACGCCTCACTTCCTTTTTAAAGTCAAAAGAGTACCACCACTAAAACTTAAATCTAACAACTCCGGTCTCTCAGCTATATGCTAATTCCATTGGCAAATCCCCTCCCAAGCCTAAGACTTATGTCCTACTCTCCTCTCAATAACTGGACACATTACAGAGCTCCTGAAGTCCCAGTGGTTATATGCTGCCCTTGACCTAACTAATACAAGACTTCCCCCCCTCCCTTGCCTCTACAAGCCTCCACCCTCAACTCTATAACTCTAGAGTTCTATATAGTTAGCCCTAGTTCTTCTGTTCTGTTCGTCTGTATGTATTTTAATTATGTTTTAATACTAACTTTACTACTTCTTATCTTTTATGAAATGTCTATCTGTTCTATTTGTCTCTGTAATTGTATGTGTTTTTTTTTGTAACCATGATCTTGGAGCTTTTCTCCCCGGGCCTCCACTGAAAATGGACATGTATCCAGTTGGACTAGCCCGGTCAACAAATGTAAAATAAATAATTCAGAATGCCTTATGCTTAGCTACTGCTAGTATTTTATAAAAGATGAGGTATTGCTGTGTATCCTGATTCTAAAAACAGGGGTCACTGGGCATAAACTGTCTTTGTGCTCAATAATCTTCACTAAGTATATGCACAACGGGGGGAGGGAGAAGTCAATGAGGGAGGGGGAAGGGGGAGAGAAGTAATGATGAGCTGTAGGGCAAATAATGAGGAAGCTTATTACTGTAGACTGTGATATCTGGCATACTTGAAGGTTTTCTGCACATATTTCAGCACAACATTGTGGTCATTTGTTAAATCCACCCTTCGTCCCCCTACCTATAATGCCTTATAGCTATCCTTGTACATTTTCCTCTGCTTGCTATTATCCCCTTTTTTACTTTCCTGTCTCTGTCTTCCCTCCCTATTTCTGTGATGAACTAGGATGGTACGTTAATGTGCTGACCCTTCAGTAGACTATCTTCAGTGCCATCAATGCTTTGTTTAATTGTATGTGCAAGTATCGAGCGAAGGCCTTGTCTTTACAGTGACATCCGCCATGTTGATCAGACATCCTTCTGCACTGCTACTCATGTACTGATCCAGCATAGTGCGGCCCTTCCCTGTAACTCAGTGTCTCTGTTTCACTATACAGTTCTTTCCTTGGCATGTCCACACTATGCTAAAACTAGCATATATGATTAGCTTTGGACCATTTCACACTACAGGATACATGTCAGTCTACACAGAGTTTAACTGTAAATCCTAGTCTAGTGTTTCAGTTGAGCAGGTCCATAGAAATGGTTAAATCCATTTTTAAAACATTAGAAATTGCAAGAGTCTTGATATTTTTTCCATATTAAGGCCAAAGTTATATACCTAGTCAAATGCTTTCATTTGCACACTGCTGAGTGAAGGCAGCTTTATATTATTAAGCAAGAAATTATCAGTGTTTCCTTATTTTCTTTTAAGATTAAGCAGTTGAAAACTAAATTGCATTCTGCCATGTTTGTTGGACAGACAGTTGCTCAACAAAAGAATGTTTCACAGTGACAGTAGAAAATGACAAATTAAAAAGAAAAATAAATGCTAAACTGGACTCTAAATGCTCCAAAGAGATGAAAGGTATGGAGTGGAGAATACAATGCCAAAATCTCTTTCTAAGACTGATCAGCCAAAATAAAAGTTAAATAATTTCAGAAAAGCTTTTAAAAAATCATTCAGAAGTCAGATGCGAGCTGTTACACATGAGAACTAAATATGCTGAAAATAATTCAGAACTTTAAGAATATTTAGTTCATTTGTCCAAGTTCATATAAAGATAACTGCAAGTAAGAATGATTCCTTACTGCTGCAATGCAGTGACCCCAGAGCTGACTATATTAAGCACTGGTTGCATAAGGTACAGTACACTATATGGAAAACGTGGGTGAGTGGTTTCACTCCATGAACACTATACAACTGAAATTGTTCACAGAGTATAGTGTCAGGTGGTTACTTTAATCTAAAATACATTCACTGAAGTGGCAGCAATGCAAATGCTTTAATGTCTGCTGTATAATTTCCTAACGATTTGAAATGCCACATTTGTTTTGACTGTTTATAGATTCATTCAACAGTGATTTATTAACACTTTCAATAACCTCCCAATAGAAAAAATCAGGCACTGCAATAAAAATCAAGACACTGTTTTAACCCAGACAGCCCTTGTTCAGCTAGCAGATCATGTGATGGAGAAGCCATCCAGGGGGATTGAGAATGAGTGGTGCAGGCCAGCCCACCCATTCTGGGGAGGGGGGAGGAGTGTGAGTTTCCTAGTGGGGAAGGGGTGATGCCTCAATCACAAAGCAGGCTACTGATGTTGTGGTGTATGCGCCATCATGTAATCTCTACCCAGTTAGGATTCCCCTCCTTTTACACACAAAAACTCCCTGAAGCTGTTATGATGGCACCATATCTGGACACGCTGATCTGCTCTCTGCCCACTTCCTTTGGCTATTCACATCAGAATTTTTTCCTGTTTTCCAGGACCTCAGTCCACAGAAGCAAGTCAGGAAAGGTTGGAACAAAATATTGATAGCTGCAGCAGGAACCAAAAAAAAAGTATCTCAAGATAACAAAACCATGGGTGTCCTCTCATTTCTGCAATTTATACTTTGTATAATTGTAAGAGTTCTGCCTCACTAAGGATATGACTCAGTCCTGACCTATGCTGTGTCTGTAAGGATTTCTATATGTTGTCGCCATGTTTGCCTGGGTTTTCTGTAAGTATTCTGACTTCCTCCCACCTCCCAAAACTCTTGATAGCTGATTAGGTATAATAAACTGCCCCTGTATCTCTTGTGTTTACTTTCCCTTGTGGCTCACATCATGGCTGAAAAGCAACGATTTAAACAACTTCTTGCTCATTTGATAATTAAATATTTAATTAATTGACTTAGGAAGATACATTTCTCTGGTGACATCCACAATGTGTCTACAAGCAACATGTTGCATTTGTTAATATAATTTATAAAAAATTTAGGACTGAGGTCGTTGACCTTTTTTCCTGAGATGGAGAGCCACACAGAAGTTACTTGAGCATTTTGAGAGAGGTGAAAACTTCAAGGTCTCAAATTTTGAATTGTAACTTATTTAATGTTTCTTTTTTATCCATCCTTTTACAGGTAATTTGCTGTAAGAGATGTTATTCAACTAGAGTAACAATAGACAACTTCTTCTTTCGGCTTTTCCCGGTTAGGGGTCACCACAGTGGATCATCTGTCCGCTCATGATTGGCAGTGGAGTTTTTACAGTGTCAAGTTGCCAGCCCAGTGCCCAACCTTCCACAGAAGGTACACAATTACACACACACACCTAGGGCTAATTTAGAGTGTCCAGTCCACCTATTGCATGTCTTTGGGATGTGGGAGGAAACCGGAGCACCCGGAGAAAACCCACACGACCACAGGGAGGACATGCAGACTCCACACAGAAGGCACCCCAGCCGAGAATCAAACCAGAGAATTTCTTGCTGTGAGGCAGCAATGCTAACCGCTGCACCACCGTGGCCGCCCCGTAATATCATATCAGCTCTCTGCACTCTAGAGTATAAATAGTTGTTACCAGGGAAGATAAATGATCTAGAAGGCAGTTTCTGGCAGTATGATTTTTTTTTCTGGATTTAATTATTGTAATTGTATTTTAGGCAG
Organism: Protopterus annectens; assembly: GCF_019279795.1. Classification (NCBI taxonomy): domain Eukaryota; kingdom Metazoa; phylum Chordata; order Ceratodontiformes; family Protopteridae; genus Protopterus; species Protopterus annectens. The sequence continues at coordinate 176,643,455 of NC_056735.1, read as the reverse complement.
AGAGGATACCATTTTAAGCTTTCAATGGGAGCACAGCACTTGTACAGTATGGTGAGACTTTCGTTACTGCTAACAGATACCTACTTTAAGTGGCACATATACCTAGCTGCCTGCACCTCAGTGATGTTCTATATATGGTGGTGGGTAGCTATTTTAAGAAGCTCATCACCTTCTGTTGTTGAGAAAGTGAAGGCACACCCTTTACATCCTGACCTGTTTTTCTCAAAGCAGCTCCAGATGCACCAGGTGCAGTCTTCTCTCTGTAGTACTGGTATCCATCCTGTACATGCTCATGTTTCTCCTACCGTGCATGTATCATTTAGTACTAGATGGTGTTGGTCCCTGGGGTGTTACCTCTGGTAGTTACTCAATGACATCATAAGAGGATTCTAGAAGCTGTCTTCTCTCCTAATTGTGCTTGTCTGATATTGTCACTATTAAAAGTGCTAGCTTGCATGCCATACATATTTTTGTTGCCGTTCACTGCATGCAGATAAACACCTGAGATGACAAAGTGGATTCTAGCTAGTGTGGTTAGTAATCTCTATTTATTTCAGCTTTCCAGCTGTTATGCGTTGTGCAGTTTGCTGCCAGACTATTACACAATCATCCTATTGTGAGTGTGGTGGGCACATTTAATGACTCATAAGTCCACAATCCATGTAAAAATTTTTACAGACAGTATCAAAATGATGTATCAGAAATACATGGTGCAAAATCACTGATGAATTGTTACACAGTTCTTTCTCCTTAGAAAGGCTGCAAACCATCCTATCCTTACAATATCTCTTAATAGTAAATTTATGCTGTAATGATCAATCCTGGTAATACCAAAGTCATTACAAACTAGAACTATGTAATTCATGAATGCAGAACATTAGAAAGCTGAAATGGCAATGTAATTTTAAAAGGAAAAATAAGGCTTCAGGACACTGACAAGAGCAGACAGACTGAGCTTCTCAATCAGCTACACGACAAGCTAAAATGCAAAGCAAAAGGTCAGTTATTATCAAAATGTCAGATGTGTCAGCACACCCAGGGACAGATTTTTTGTTCCTTTGCAAAAGGGAGATAGATGTTAGTAACTGCTATTGATTATTGTATATATCTATTTGATTCCACATCTGCTGACACTGTCATACTTATCATAGATAAAATCATTCATTTTTCTGCATTGTCAATGTTCTAACAACTGCTAATCGGCCATTTAATAGTTAGCAATTTGCAGACTTTTCCAGCTACTTAAGTTTTAAAAAAACGAAGACGACACCTTTATGGCACCACAATGGAAATGTTGAATGATTCGCATACACTGTAGACAAGGCTTTGAGAACAGCTCATGAAAGGCTATGCTTTTGAAACAATTCAGAGAACTTTTCTTTTTTTTTTTAAAAAAGTTTGTTGTTTTTAACATACAAAATAAATATCATAACAATCTTATACAAGCAGTTAAAATGTAAATAGTTATAACATTTGATAAAACAACCAAAATATTTACAGAGACATCCACTACAAATCAAATCAATTGATTAAACTGTAATGTCTTACTAATGAAACTAAGACTTTTTTAACAGGTTTTGTAAAGTATCCCATATAGTATAGTAAGACGTTTTTCTAGAAGTTCTTGACTTTATTGTCATTAGTTCCATATGACACACTTCAGTCATAACATTTTTAAATTCATTAAATGAAGGAGGAGTTTCTGAAATCCAATTTCTGGTTATTATTTTTCTAGCCACTGCTAGAATAGACTATAATAAGGGAAGTTTAACTTTTTTAACACTATTAGGAACAGGAGTGTTAAATAATATAAGTGATTTAGAGACAATGAAATTATCTGTGAAAAGAGCCTGCAAAAAATTATTGATTAACATCCAATATTCCTTCAATTTTATACAGTCATAAAACATATGTGCCCAATCAGCATTTATTTCTACATTACATCTCTTACATAAGTTGTCTTTATTATTTATTTTATTCATCATTAAAGGTGTATAGAAAGATCTATGTAAAATTTCCAAGTAAAAGTCTCCAATTAATGGAAGAAGTAGTTTTATAAGCAGATTCCAATATATATTGTTTATCTTGTTGTTTTGGTGATTCACCATTAATGGAAATGAAATAATTCCAATAAGTATCTGAACTGTAATGAGTTTCTTCTCTAATAATTTTGTGTATGTGTGAGAGCTTACCTTTATCAGAAACCCTATGTTGTAAATTTAATATCAAGTAATCAATCAGAATTGGGACAGATTCTTTAACTGTTAAGGACATTAAATCAAGTTTATTAATAAGATGTTGTCTAAAAGTCTGAATTTCTAACCAACATGTTTCTCTCAAATCAAATTCTTGCTTTAAGAAGTCTAAATTTTTTACTTTATTGTCAGACAGCAACTGATACCAATACTTTAAATCATTCTCTGTGACTAAAAGAATTCTTTCAGAGGTGGATGATAAAAGAATACCTTGTGTATATATTAAAGGGAATATGATAAAATTCCATTCCTTATATTTAGAATGCATAAATATAAAATTACGATATCTAATAATAATATTTAATGGGTAACTAGCTATATATTTTGGTATAATAGATGAAGTACAAAATTCTTTTAGTAACCATAACATGGGGTTATTTACAATAGTATTTTTATGTATTAATGATATTTTCATGAAGTGAATGCTAATTAGTTCCCAATAATCTTTCCATTTTGCAACATATGACTGATCTATTAACAAAGTAATAACTTTTATAATAGAAGAGATAGTATATAAATTAAAGTCTGGAAACGAAATGCCCCCTTGAGACCAGCTATTAGTATGTTTCTTTAATGCAATCCTAGATCTATTAGGTGCCCATTAGAAATTTAACATTTGTGAATTCAATTTCTTAATAATTATTTTTGTAGTTGGGAGTATTATTGATTGTATTAAGTATAATATCTTAGGGAATATTATCATTTTAATAATTGTGAGTCTCTCTTCCATGGTAAAAAACATATTGTTCCAGCTATTGAAAAGATTTTGTATATTATGAAGACAGTTACTATAATTATTATGTATAATAGATTTAATATCTTTAGTTAATATTATGCCTAAGTAAGTTATCTGACCTGAGTTGGGTATATATTTGTGGAAATCATTAGTGAGGACATTTTTTGTGCGTATATTGGTAATATTTTAGTTTTTTCTTCATTAAATATCATACCAGAGATATTTTTAAAATCTGTCATTTTATCAAATAATGACTGCATAGAAGAGTTAGTTCCTGCTGACGTAATTAGAACATCATCTGCAAAAAGTTGAATTTTAGATACTGTATTTTCATCTATATCAAATCCTTCTATATCAGTGCTGTTTCTAATCAAATTAGCCCAAGGCTCCATTATTAAAGTAAATAATAGTGGAGAAAGTGGACACCCTTGTTTTGTACCTTTAATATGGGTATTTTTGTGAGACATATGTTCCTATCTTAATGTAAGCCAATGCTCCTTTATATAGATGTTCAATTAAATTCACAAATGCATCAGAGAAATTTGTACACTTCAATAAGATAAACAAGTAGTCCCAACTTACTGAGTCAAATGCTGAACTTATATCAAGACTAATAAGTGTTAAGTCTTTCTTTTTCCTGTTTGCATAATCAATTAGCGTTAAAGTTCTCCTTATATTATCAAAAGTATTTCTATTTATAATAAAGCCTGTCTGATCTATATCTATTATACCTGGAATGATTGTCTTTAATCTGTCAGCAAAAATACTCATAAACATTTTATAGTCAACATTAAGTAATGAAATAGGTCTATATGAAGTGCATCTAGTTGGGTCTTTATTGGGTTTTAAAATTGGTGAAATAAATGTGTATTGCCAGGATGGGGGAGTTGTTAACTCATTTTGAGCTGAAATGAAAACCCTATGTATTAATGAGTAAGTACTCTCAGAAAGAATTTTATAAATCTCTGGTATAATACCATCATTACCAGGTGCTTTGTTTGATTTAAGTTTGTTTATTTGTGTAATAACCTCTGTATATGAAATATTTTTATCTATTAATTTAGTCTGTTGTTTATTAAGTTTTTTGTTCGTGTTTGTAGTTATAAATTTCTTTATTTTATCTTTAGAATCCATATTAATGTTATTGTGGTTAATTTTATGAAAGCGATTTCTAAATTCATCTAATATTTCTGGTAAACTAGAAACATTCTTCTTTTCCTGAGAGAAAATTTCTTTGATATGATTTTGTTTATTCAGCCTTTTTGTTTTATTTTTAAGTCTATGTAAGTATTTGGGACTTATTGAGTAAGACAAAAACTTATATTTCTCTAATGTTATTTTGACTTTATGGCTTAAAATTTCTTTATATTTCTCATTTAATTTATTTATTTCCTCAATAACTTTTTTGTCCATAATATTGTCTTTATTATTATGTTTATATGAGTCTAATTTGCTTTGAATATCTAGTAATTCCTTGTCCCAAGATTTCCTTTTATTATTATACCATCTGATACTTTGTCCATATAAATATGATTTTAGAGCATCCCAAATGTGAATAATGGAGACATCAGGTGTAGTGTTTAAGTCTAAGAAATGTTGCACCTCTGTAAGTATATAATCTTTATAGTCCTTTAGTTGAGTTAAGTATGCTGGTATTCTTTTGATCTGAACATTATAAGTACTCTTTACTATAAATTCAAAGACAATTGAATTATGATCTGATATAGGACATGAAATGATTTTGGAATTAATTAAGTCTGTTACCATTTGGTTAGAAATAAAGACTCTATCTATTCTTGAATAAGTTTTATATCTGTTAGAAAAAAAAGTGTATGGTAATGATTTAGAATCTATCTGATTATTAATATCATTCAAATGATATAAATTAATAAAATGATTTAAATGTTTTGCATTAGATGTAATTTTCCTTTTTCCTATAGTAGTAGTATCTTTTTCATGCAGGATAGTATTAAAATCACCTGCTAAAATAATATCTCCTATAGAAAATGATATAATCTTATTGAGATGGTGTTTCACTGTATTAATGCCAATTCCTGGTATCCAATATACATTGATTAATGTATATATTTTCCCATTAATCTGTATTGTAACCATACAGAACATTCCTTTATCATCTTTATAAGACTTAATAGTTTTAGGTATGGGCATATTTTTGTTCCATAAGATAGCCACTCCTCTTTTTTTCTGTGTGTGTTCTGAGCTAACCAAGACTGTATATTTATTAGTGGCTAATTTATCTATATCCTTTTTCAGGGGATGTGTTTCTTGAAGGAATATTAAATTGGCTCTATGCAAATTAATATATCTCATTAAACTTGCCCTTTTACATGGGTTAGTCAATCCATTAATGTTTAAAGAAATTCCTTTTAGAGATACCATTTAACTTTTATAAACACATAAAACATATAATCAGAATAACAATTACTAATATAAGTATTATTATGTCTCCTCCTTTAGGTGTTCCATTAATTATAGCTTTATTTAATGAAAATCTTATGGAATTTTGTGTAATTTTCACTTTTACTTGTAGTGACAATGAGTTTATAAAATGTGATGGGGATGTCAAAACTATATATACACAACAATAATCAGGTGAAAATAATGTTTGGATTAAACATTGCACCCAGCCTGGAGTTGAAAACTCTAACTTCGAGTAGCAAATACCACTCAAGTTATCCCCCTATCCTAAGCAGCAGTACTTCAGCTGCCACCAAATTAATTCAATACTAACTATTATTAACTAAAGTTAACCTCATTTAATTTGATTATCTACTATAACAAGGCTAAACAATTTATATAACAGCTTCATATAAACATACAAAACATTTAGAAACAACTAATATTGCTGTGTACATCTATTCTATATAATAAACTCATAATCAAAATAGCATTCTAACAATCTTGATAATGGGAGCAAAGAAGAGAGAGAGAGAAAAAAAAAAAAAAAAAAAAAGGGAATATCCATATGGTAGTTTAATAAAAGTTTGTAAGAATAAGTTCTTGTTATATGTTTATGCTCATTTGAATTCAATAACATTTATTATCTTAGGCTATTATGACTCAGACATTACTTATATTAGGGTATTCCCACTGTCTGCCATTGTAATACAGTTAAAAGCTTTAAAACTTTAAATTACTTGCACCAAAAGCTTCCTTCTCATATTTATTATTGCCAATTAAATAAAATAATTATTCCCATGCATAAGTTAAAAGAACATACTGCACAGCAATATTGATTCCTAGTTATACATAAATCATTGTGATGAAAGCCATCTGTATTTTATATATCTGAACTGCAGCTTTAAAATATGTCACATGACAATTTCTTCTGAAATATAATCAAAATGATACATATACTTGTCTGTTAGTCAAGGCAAATGATTTATAACATTACATATCTTTAAATCATAAGCATCTATATACATTAAGGTGCAGCAGTCATATAAGCTTTCAAAAACAAGTGTACATGTGTTTTACCTTGTATGCCTTCTAAAATATCTCATTTGTTTACTATGGCATATTAAGTCATTTAAAATCATTATAACTTTTATATTTTATAAGTTACATCTTAAATAAGTAAGTTATTATAAAGAAAAACTCACATTTAGATGTTATAAAGTTCATTTTTCATCACAAAATCGCGTTTACAGCAGTTCTACTTCCTGAAACAGTTTACTTCTTGAATTTGTGATGTGTCAGTGTGAAATCAGGGGTCAAAGTTCAAAATGGCTGCTTTCAGCTTCTCTGCGTGTATTCTGAGTGTTGAAGCTTTTAAAACGACTCGAGGACACTATTCACGAGGAAACCCACATCCCAGATTGTCTCCCATAACATTCTTGCAGGAATTTTAATAAAAGCAAGTGACTGACATTCATTTTGTAATACAAATGGATCTAAACAGTGCAAAACCTTCTCGAAGCACTTTACTAGTCATTACAGTCTCTATGACAGTGAAACCAAGCCTACAGTTGTTTAACATAAACACAACTTATTTTTTATATGCCCCATTTCCATTTTCTCATTCAGATCTTATTACATACACATATCAGTATTATCAGAAGCATATAACTTTATAAATAAGAAAGAGAGAGAGAAAAAAAAAGGGACCTACAAAGAGTATCTACAAAGATATTTTACTAGCTGTCTGTTTTAATAAAGTAGAACATGAGACATATTACTCTCAACTATCTTAGTTCTAGTTAACTGCAATTATATCATGACATATTATTTGAAATCATGTATTAAGCAATTAAGTCATGGTATGATATTTAGCAACAGTATTTAAACAACATAAATAATTTTAAAGAAATAATAAATTATTTTTCCCCTTATTTCATATTTTTCATCAAACCTCTCTCCCTGCCCTCCCCCACTCCTCACTAAATGTTTAGTTTAAAGAGAATGCCATTATTTAAAACAAGAAGAGAAAGGAAATGTATCAAATTACTAACCTTAGGTCTCTTTATCACAAAGAGAAACAAGTTGATTCATATCAGGTTATTTGTTCCTCAGGAAGTTTGATTATTTATAAAACAAAAATCAGTTCTTTGCACACAAAATAATAACTTTGAATAAATCCTTAAGATATTTGGGGTTTTCTTGAGAATGTAGTAACTGTAATTAAAGAGTTCAAAGAAATATAGAACATGGCATTTGTTTTTTAGTCTTTTTTGCTTCTCCGAAGTCTTCCAAGAAGTTCCTGTTGCCATCCTCTTTAGCGAAGGACTTGCCCATTCCATATCTTCTATTTTATCTAATATTTTATTTTTTTTAATATACAGCAAAGCAGAGTCCAAGTCTTCAAAAATTCTAGGGCCATCCGGTAAAAAGATTTTTAGTTTGGAAGGAAATAAAAGATGAGTTTTGAACTGTGCTTTCTTAAGCTCTCTTATTAATGGCAGAAAAACTTTTCTTTTTGTTATTACCAAGGAAGAATAGTCATTGTCAAAACGCACAGTTGCCTCATTAATTTTTATAGGTGCTTTAGCCCATGCAGATTTTAATACCATCTCCTTGTCATAAGATGATAAAAATCTTACAATAACTGATCTAGGATACTTTTTGCTTATATTAGAATTAGATAAAGACCTATGGGCTCTTTCAATACCAAAAGAAAATGCTTCTGACAGATCTAAAGTTTTGGGAAGCCAAGTATTTAAAAAGGATGTAATGTTGTTACCTTCTATATTTTCTGGCAGTCCAAAAATCCTTGTATTATTGCATCTGGATCTGTTTTCCAAGTCATCTAGTTTGGATTGAAGGTGTATGTTCTGTTTCAATAATAATTCAATGTTAATTTCTTCTTCCTGAATTCTGTTGTCCATATCATTAAGAGTCTCTTCTATACCTGTAATCTGAGCTTTCTGATGTTGTAAATCTTGATGTAACAAATCCATTTGTTTTGTGGTTTTTTTCTATAAAGTTATCAATTTTAACATCCAGTCTGTCCATTTTAGTTGTTAGTTGCTGAATAGTAGATATCAGAGACTGAAGCTCTTTCTTGATGCTGGAATCCTGACTGTTAGCCTTACTGGAACTCATTCTGAACAGAGATGATGAAAGAGAAATTTCCAAGAAGATTTCTGACAGGAAAATTATTTAAACTTTCTTTCTTTTTTAGATATTATTCAAGATACTGATATTCCAAACGTTTTTAGAAAGAAAATTATTACATTAGTTGAATTTTAAAGTAATTATTTCCTGTCAGTGTAGTTATGTTGGTGGAGCTGAAGAAATCTGCTGCTATCCTGTGTTCATCCTTGGCCACGCCCCCAAGAAGAGAACTTTTCTAAGGGAGAATAGAACAACATCCCACATTACAACATGATGTCCTTTTGCACAGGCTTTGATAAATCCTCCATTTCTAATTACAGTTTCTTCTAATTGGCAAGAAAGACCTGTGATATCAAATATTAAGAAGTCATAGCTATTATTAGTGACAGTAGCCATTTGAAATGAAAAAGGTTAATAGAGAAGACTACACTGACAAAAAGACACCCAACTTCCACATTATCTAACTGTAGGAGGGTATGTCTTTTTGAAATGGTTGAGTTTCAAAGAAACACTCCTCATTTTTCTGCAGCATTACATTACATAACAAAGAAAACATGTCTCTGGTTACAGCTAATGAAAATGAACACGCAAGAGCCAGACACTGATAATTAATATAAATAATTATGAAATGTCAAGAGCTCCAAGTTTCACAAAATTTTGAAAAGTAAACTGCTAATATAGTCTATATCATGACAAGTGACAAGCAGACTAAAAAAAGGCTAATGCATTTAAAAGATTATATGAGGTAAAGTTTGAAACATTTTGAAATGTTAACTGGCCTCAAATGGCATGACTTTAACAGACATCTGAATTATAGTCTATATATATATATATATATATATATATATATATATATATATATATATATATATATATAGATATAGATATAGATATATGTATACAGCATATGTCAACAATGAAATTGGAATATAATTTCAAACAACCAGACAAGGCCACTTAAATAAGTTAAAATTTTGGAGGGAATGAATTTCCTTATTTCTGAAATTTTACTTAGACAGTGGCATGGCATGAAGGGAATAAAATCCCTGACTACTGCCTGAGTGATCCAAATTCAGTTAGCAAATCATGCATCTGAGACACTAACAAGGGGAGGGATGGATGTTCCCATTCCTGAGATGAGGATACCTGCCTGAGCATTCCCTCTGTTAATCTCCAGCATAGACTAGGGACACAAGGAAGGGTGCTGCCCAAAGAGGGGGCAGGATGATTTACATTGGCTGAGTCATCACTGAAGTGAGGGCAATATGCCACACATTACCATTGCACTCCCACCCCTCAGATATTGACTACCCCCAAACACCCGTAGGTTCCATGTCAGACCCAGCCTAGACTGGAAATATTCCAAGGGAGATAGAAGAGGCTGGTAGAACAGACAATGGACATGGGGCTGTAAGGTACACTATCAAGATGAATCGGGGAGCAATAGAAAATGTATTCAGTGAGCATTCAGTAACTCTTCCATAGAAAGGTGTACTCTAATCAGACTGGATCAGTTTGGAGGATCACAAAGATCCAATTGATTCTTCTTGTATTTAGTCTAAGTTTCAACTTGAAGTGCCTGATTAAAGGATCAAAGGAGGGCATCCTATTATCATGTGATAAAACTAACTTACTGATTCATAAAATCTGATTGGTCTACAATGTAACTCTGCCACCAATAGCTGCAGCTAGAAAGCAAAAGTACTCTGTAACTACATCAGCCTCCTCTGCTGTGATTCTGTTTGGTTCAGTTTCATGGAATGTTTAATGCTGATTGAGTTAATGCAGCTGCATAGCCTATATTGCAATGTTTGGTCCTCAAATGTTGTACCAGACTGGAATAAAAAAAGTCATCTGGTGTTCTGAAATGCTAGTATGTAGGTATAGTTCCCCTTTATAATCCCAAAATACTGAAATTTCGAATTTCAGTATTTCGCGACCATAAACGCGAAATCTTCAAATACTGAACCTTCACAATCCCGAAACTACAAATCCCAAACACACAGCATACACCACACCACACATAAACCACAACACCCACACTACAAAACAAATAAACACACAAAAACAAAACATCACACATCCACATACCTACACTACACATAAGCAGGGGGCAAGCCCCCCACACCCCTCTTAATTATATATACTAACTGCGAGATTGCACACACAGTAAAACACAGTACACTCACACCCAGACATTTCACAGTCCCTCTCTCACACACACACACACACACACACACACACACACACACACACACACACACACACATCACACATAGACAAACACCAAGACATCCAACAATTACACACTCATGCGTTCATCATCCTACCCTAACCCACACATACAACCTAAAACAATCTCACATGCACTCAAACTTCCACCCAAAACCCTTACAAAATACTCACTTACCTTAGATTCCACGTAAATCCATACACTACTCTGAACAACATCCAAATCAAACAGCGCACATCATGTAACGTAAAGCCATAACCTCAAATTAAAAATGTTCGAATTCGTGATTGTGCACTTTCGACATTTTAAAAATTCGCCTTTATGGTCATGAAATACTGAAATTCGAGATTTCAGTACTTCACAGTTATAAAGGGGAACCGTAGGTATACAAACAACTGTCAGTTTGATAACTACAGTGTCTTATGCATCTTTAATGGTCTTTCTTTGTGAGTGATAAGCAATGTTGCACTATCATTCTTGATGTTGTTATCAACATGCTGAATTAGTCACCTTAGGTGGGTTTGTCATAATTGGTTAAGGTCTTCACAGCATAGAGCATAGACACACAGTATAGGGTTTGATTCTGACCTGGGGATATTGGTTAGTCTTAAAATGGCCATTCAGGGCAGTTAACCTGGTATGAACTTGATGATGTCCTAGTATGAATGTTTTATCTGCTATATCCATCTTGAGCAAGCATTCCCTTTCTTTGTAGAAGTCACATATGACACAACTTACAACCACACATCTATAGTTCTTTGTTTACAGATACTTGGTTATTTTTCCTGGGAGATACCTTTAAATGCGCTATCTCTGAGATTTTATAAGCAGAGTGGTCTCGCACATTGCATAAAATGCAAAGACATGTCTTTGCATTGTTATACAACTAGTAAGACTAGCAGTACCCAGCAAGTTAGTGATAGCTGTTTAATTTTTTCAATCTTGTACCAGGTACATTGCATTGGCTTTATTTTGGAGATGACTAATTTATTTACATTATATTATTTCATTTCAGTTGTACATTTCCTTAAGTTGAGCACTTGCTTAAATCAAGAAATGGGTGTTAACATGTAAAAGTAATACTAGTCATGATATCTTTAATTTCAACTTTGTCAGCAATGTTGGGGAAGCAAATGGAAATTATTCTTTTTAGCTGGGACACAGGATTTGAGCTACATAGACATAGAAAGGCCTTTCAAAGTTTAATACTATCAGCTGCCAAAAACAACAAATAGAAAATGGAAATCAAAATCTAAACCAGCTGTAACTTAAGAACAGAATATTGTAAAGGAGATAAAATAACTAGATGTGGGATCTTTAGAAAAGGGGAGGAGCAAATTACATATAAATAAATAGAATTTGTTGGAACAGGACAGTTAGAATAATGATCAGGAGGAGGAGTGAGGTTTAAGGGAAGGCAGGTAGTGAGGGAGCAATTTATGAAATGTTAGCATGAATAAAAATTGTTAAAAAAGAAAACATGCATGTAACTTGCAATACGAGTATGTAAAATGTTAATATTGTTTGTCTTCTTTCCTATTAATGTAACTGCACCTATGTTTTAAGTGATAATTTAATAAAAAGTTTTACTAAAAAAGTAAAAGTTTTACCAGGTTGTCATTGCAGTTTCCAAGTGTTTTAGGTTTTATTTGCAATTTCTTGGAATCACATTTTACAGTTTTAGTTCATTTGGTAAACTAGCATTCACTTTTTCTCTTTTGTTCATTTTTTTTCTTTTTTTTTTTTTTTGGTTGGGAAGCACAGCTGGTATGATATCACTCGCTTTTAAATTGTCATTGACTGGACCAAAGACTTTTCTGAGCCTGAGTAAACATTTTATTTAATTGCTTTTATTCTTCACTCTTTCCCTACTTTGAGGGCCATTACTGAGTGGAAAGTTTATTAATAATGAATTATTTGACTATTTTTATTTTGATGATCTATTAGCTTGAGGTTTTTATACAATGTACTAACTGTAAAATTTTATCAAATGAGATTAATATTTTTCCATGCTATCAGCCAACCTGTAATAAATGTGCTTACATGTTTAAATTGTATAAGGTCAATCAAAGCGATCTATATTATAACACCAAAGAGGCGTTTAAGTGAACACCTCTTCGTCGACACGCAAAGACCAATCGCACTAAAGCGCGAATGGTCAAAACAGCGAATTCTTTCCCTGGGAAAGAATTAGTTTGCTCAGACACATACACACACTTACAAACATAACTATGTGGGGGGGCTTTGCCCTCACACCCCCCCAATGTGGGGGCTCTGCCCCCTCACACCCCCATAACTAAATATACCAACTCCGAGATCACACTACAGTTCAGAAAAGGGCAACACTGTGTAGTTGGCCAACTACACCTTTGCCCTGTACAGTATTCATCAAATCACTTAAATGCGTTTCGATGAATACGTGTCGCTCATTTGGTGTTTGATATTACAACATTTCAACATTGTAACATAGACCCCAATCAAAGAAGCATGTTCTGGATAAAAACACTATCAACTAGCTTTTGATTTTACAGAACTGTAATTTTTCTCTATCCCTTTCCCACTCAGGTAGTGTTAACTATGTTAATGTCTGATTGTAACAAGTCAGACAATCAATAAAGAGATCATGTTTCTTTCTCCTTAGGAATCAGATGGTGTTGGTGATTCTAGTATACCTGTTATCTCACTTCACATGCTTTATCGTCTCAGTTGTGTTAGGAAACTGTCGTTGTTGTAAACAGTTTAGATTTGATTAAAGCTGAGTCAATAGTACACACTGGCAGCAGTAGATGAACAAGCACCTAGGTACTCAGATTCTGTTTTAAAAGAGGTGCCACAAGTTAGTTAAAATGTGCAAATATTCAATAAGGGACATAAACAATATTATACAAATCAAGAATCACACTCATGGATCAACTCTAACAAAAAAAGATGTCAAACTCCAGGTGGGAACAAAACAGGACCTGACTTAGTTTGCATCCCTAGCTCGAAATGCAGGTAATTTAGCTAAAAGTTCTTAAGATAGATTAAGGAACTAGGGTTAATCAAAGCACTGAGTATATCTATTGCCAGTCACCATAAGGTCCCCTCCTCATTATCCACCAGTACTGATAATATGTAATTCAAACTTTAGGATCATTGAAAATCTACTTGCTAGAAAGAACATGTTAAAAGTCACAGCTTCTTCCCTTCCTTGCCATGGCTTAACAGATATTAGGGATGCTACTTTAAAACTAAGTACAAATTACACAAAATATCATTTGATGGTATTATTTGCAGATATCAATAACTTAAGAAATGTGACCTGTAAGGATACGGTAAACATAATGAAATCTTTGTTTCAGTACACTACTGTTGCAGGTTTTGACCTGGCTTTTATGGATACCGCCCTCTGTACTTAAAATGTCTTATAGGTAGTTCAAATTGTCTAGGACTGACAACAGTGGAATTCAATGTGTTAGTTTTGCTAGGACTTCCTTTCTTCTGAACACACCCCCTTATAAAATTGTTCATAAAAGATACCCCCCTTTCCTTAACAAGTTCAACATCAAACTTCATACATGTTCATTTAAGAAAACTGATGGAGCTCAATTAACTAAGATCCTCTTTTACTCTGTGTCTGTGAAAAAGCGTTCTGTAAACTTTCTCCTGTCACTTAGAACTACATTTCTAAGTCCATAAAGAAAATTGAACAAATTAGTTAATTCAAGAAGTCTCTCAAAAAGCATCACTTTATTGAAAGCAAAAACAAATGCTTTTATGACACGGGCTCATCCCCTTTGTTCAAATAGTTGCTTTAAACAACATATCAGCAAATTTAATTTTTCACTCAGCATCCCTACTATGACTTTATTTTTGGGTCCTGTCTTATTTCTATTGCTTTTAGGATTAGGATATCATTCTTGAAGACCAAATGCTTTTATTTGTAAATATTTTGTTTAATTTCATTAGGTTTAGGATATGGTTTGTGGTTGTATTTTTTCAGGATCAGACATACCTCTCAACCTGCAGCTATTGAGAATAGGAACAAAAGCCCTCGGAAAAACCCAGAAACATAAAGCTAAAAACCTGGACATCTCATTGGTATAACAATTGAATACCAAATAGTGCATAGCTCTTCTTGCTTCGAGTATGTACTCAGAAATATGTTTAAAAACAGAGAGTGACAAATCTGGGGGAAAACGATAAGCGCATTATCAAAGAGGCAGTGTGAAATCTGTAGAATTTAATGAGCAGTATCATAAAATTCTGTTCCCCAAGGTCATTTATTTTTGCTTCAGAAAAAGGGAAATGCAAGATATGTGTCCTCTTTCTTTAAAATATTGTTGCCACTAGTATGCTGGTCATGTAGTGTGGTTTTCTGTGTACTAAACAGCTTCAAAACTCATATTTGATGAGAAGATTCAGACAATTGTCTGAAGGAGTAAATCAAGCCTGAAGACAGAGACATACCTCTAAAAATAGGGACATCCTAAATTAGACCTGAAAATAGGAACATTCTATCAAAATAGGTCTGCAATCAGGTGTGACATGGGGATAGCTGTTTTTCTTATACTAATAACATTGCTGTCAGCATGCTAAGTTTCCCGTTATTTTGGAGTCATCGTCTATTTCTTTGGAACCAGAACATGTATATTTCTTAATCATTTTGTTATGTAAAGTCTCTGTCTTTATGGGGATCAGGTAGGTATACAAGGTGCCACCTTTATTAGTTTTATGAAGGCATGACAGAATTAAATATATCTTCCTCGGACCTACATGGCCTCTAAGTGGTATCTTAGATTAAACTGTTCTGGCATTTAATTTATAACATGAAGACCAACATATGTTTCATTCAATCTGTTAGAAAATAAACCAAGCAACTTTACCAATGATGGATACAATTTGTTGCACCAAGACAACAGGAAAAATAATTTGGTTAAATATTTATTGATTATTATTATTATTCAGTATTATGTTGCAGCCAAACCTATTAACTCAACTAATTTAAAGTTAAACACCTGACCATCATTACCTGAGTCATCATAAGTATGAAAACACAGATTATTTGCTAAGTGTTTCCATATATGAAAAGCTTGGCATACTTGTGATTACAGAAAATTGGTTTTAGAATGACTCATATTACCTGAACCTCATATTTTATGTAGGCTATTTTAAGTACAGAAAGCATAAATCTAGTGGTATTACATCTGCTTATGTTAGAAAGTGTTTAAACTCTTCTCATTCACATAATCCAGATTACCGATGGCAGTTAGTTTATCTGAGACAGCTATTTCATACTGGTTGACTCCTACTAAAGTCCTAATCTGCCTCCTGCTGAGACCAAGGACTTAATGAACTATCTGCTAAGTGATATAAGTAATGAATTTCATATCATTACTGGAAATTATAGTTCAAAAGTAGTGTTCACTGATTCTCTCTCTCTTCAAAAGGAAGGGATTGTAATTTAGGAGAGAGTCCAATCAGAAGTTGTTTTGATACTACAACAGAAAATGGTGGTGAAGAAAACTACTGAAAACTGTAAGGTGCTCTGTATAAATGAAATACAAATCTTTATTTGAAACTGAAGAATTCAACAGTCATGTCACATGTCATTTTTTAGCCAGAAAATGTAAATGTATGCTACTATCAATTCAGACAACATTCATAGAAAATGTGACTTTGTCAGAAAGGAAAATTAAAATGATGGAATATGCCTCAAAGTCAATCATTTACACCAGCATAAATTTAAAGTTGGAGACTATGTAGTGGTTAAAACGTTTTATCCAGCAAAAACTTCCTATTTCTCTTTTTTGCATTACTGTCATTAAGGGTGCAATGATAACTGCTTCCAAAAAGGACATATTGAGCCACAAGGGGTTTATATTATTTAATCGAAAACCCGTATCATCGAGCACCACAACACCGACACACATAGCCCAAACCATAAATACGCGAACCCCCTAAACTGCGAATTTTCAAATCTCGAACCGTCACAGTCGGCCAACACCACCGCGCGCTACATACTACATACCCAAACATAATAAATAAAACACATACATACACTAACCTAACCCTACTTCTAACCCTTCACTAAACCTTAAATACATTACTATCTATGCACTTACCTTAACCCGCACCCTAACCCTAAGGTCCATATCTATCGCACACTTACCCTACAGACATATACCCAAACAAAACAAATAATCCACACACATACAGTTAACAAAATCCTACTTCTAACCCTACACTAAACCTTACATACATTACCTATCTATGCACTTACCTTAACCCGCACCCTAACCTTAAGGTCCGTAACTATTGCACACTTACTTTATGGAGCTATACCACAGACGAGCCAACCATGACACTTCGACATTTCATGTTTTGCAGTTTTGAACGTTTGCCGTTACCGTAGTTCACGCTATACATGTCAGTCTTCTGGTGTTCGCTGAAACGGGATTTTGATCTCGTAATATAGACCCACCACAAGACATGGTATGTTTTCAAAAAAGTTGAACATTAACACCTTTAACCAAATATTGAATCTATGTGAGTTTCTATTAGAACTCCTAGTGATGAACCTTCATAGAATAGTTTTAGTGACTGAAAAGGAAACTTGCTTATATAAAAGGCTGTAAATAATATTCAAAATACTTAGCTGCCATAGCACCACTAGGGCTATATTCTTGTGGTCTAGTAACAATGTGCAATTAACTAGTAATTTGGAGATATGCAAGAGCCAGATGCATGGAGCAAAAGCTCATTAGTGGCTCAAACAATTAACTCAATAAGAACAAATATATGAAATGTTCTCCATACTATCCCATGCAATGCTGTTGCACAGGCACTTAGAGAGACATGCACTCACACATGCGCACACACACACACACACACACACACACACACACACACACACACACACACACACACACACACACACACACACACACACACACACCTCTGCATTGATATATATCCACAAATTTTAAACAAATATTAAGGCAAGGTACATGAGAAACGTCTAACTGCTTTTTAAGTCTGTGTAGAAATCAGGAGCAAGACTTTTGAAAAACCTATCAATGTCTTACATATTCATTAAAATTTCAGTTCAGAGAACTGTGTCTCTTCTATAACCAATCAATTTCACATTAATCATATACCTCTGGCACTCACCTCTGTGTATAAGTGCTTTTGTCCAAATATTTAGGAAACAAAACACCTCTAAATTATCCAGCCAAACTTGCTTATGAGGCGTAAGACAGATTCTCAGTTACAGCTGATGATTGCACCTTTGCTATTGCCAGGGCACAATAATGCATTCAGCAGGTGGTCTTGAGTGGGCTATATAAATAATAATTTACTATAGTTTTTCCCAATGCTTAATTGGTAAAAGTCCCTCCAAAAATGTAGCAATATGAACAATGGACTATAATTAGATCAAGTGAGCCTATTTGTATACTTTTGAGGATGTATAAATAAATCATGCCATTTATGGAAAATTGGCTTAAATCTTGAAAATAATGCATAAATAGCTGAATCATAAATAGAATTTAGTAGATGAATTCCCTTTATTTCTTAGTCAGACCAGTAATACAAACAGAGATCTCCCATCTATAATGCTGCCAATGTGTTTTATTAATGTAGAAGGTACCAGATGGTTCTTGCGTGTGGATGGAGTAGCTCTTGCATGTACTCCTTCTCTTGGGTGGAAGAGTGCTAGTTTCTTCTTAACCATCTGGCAGCCCCTTGGAAAGACCATTAGGCTGACCAAGACAAAGTGATGAGGATACATGCAAGTAGTTTGCAGGAGATGTTGTATGGATGGATGCACAAGCACATAAATTACATTGATGTCATTGCACAGCATGTGTAGCAGTGACAGACTACCTACCATCAAGACGATGCACATATCCTTGTCTCCTCCCTGTCATAGTTCCAGTGAGTGAGGAGGAATAGAAGCAGGGTTCCTATCAGATAACCGAAGACGCATTTTGTCTAATGTGTCTTGGTCGAACTTGAAATGTCGAAAAGGCAAAATGGCGAAGTGGCATATAAGCAAATTCTTTCCCTGGGAAAGAAGTCACTTGGCCGCTTGAGTTGATATATTTAAGTAGGGGGGTGTGGGGGATGTGGGGGGCAAAGCCCCCCATTTTATGTAATGTTTTAATGTCTTTTTTTTTTTTTTTTTTTTTTTGGGAACAGTGATTTTTTTCCCAGGGAAAAAAATCCCTGTTCTGGTTGTTCGATGTCTTGTGAATTCAAACTTTAGATTTAGATATAACAGCGTTCGATTATTTGATCGTTCATTGTTATAATATAGACCCTAGAAGCAGAACCTGTTACACTGTTGGTGGTAAGAGAAACAAAAGTAAATTCAATATAATTAAATTACCTCTTGGTTATTTCAGTTATGTCATTTACAAAGTCCTTTGGGAGGTATATGTCTAAATAGGGGCTACATAAACTTTTTGGTGAATTCTATGATTTAAATCTGCCTTCTTGGTCTCAAGGATGCCACTAAAATCTGTGAAGGTTCATTGGAGAATTTACACAATTATTTTATTTATAAAACTGCTTAAAGAATGCAGGGGTAAGCAATACAAATATGCCCAACAGTAACAAATAACTTTAACAAATAAGATGCATCTAGTACAGCATTAACTCAATCCAATCATACAAACACCTCTCTAGCTCTCTCTCTCTCTCTTTCCATTTCTCTATATTATTGGACAAATCCAGAGAATGCTAAAATTAATACAACTTCTGTTTCACTTACAGATATCCATTTAGGATTTACTGTGTGTAGATTCTCTCTTCTCATGAACTTTGTATGATAGGATCTGCTGACCTAGTTAAGATCCAAAAACATTGGTGCTATGAATAACCAGGTTCTACAGAAGCAAACGTATACCCCTGAAGGACATAATGATTCTTCTGAAAAATAGCATTTCAACAGGTTTCATCTTATTCAAAATAACTGTCTTACACAATACAGCTCCAATTTTTCTCAAAAATTCTAAATAGCTGTAACTTGATCATTACAAATACTAAAGTTACTTATTCAGGTGGTTTTGTGAGACTGACTTGTACTCCTCTTATCTGGGAGTTTTTACCCTTACAACCCTGATCTTCAAATATACTAAATCTGGGATCCCATAAAATGAAAAGTTGCCTTACTGCCATTTGGCACAATGTTGGAATAGTAAACCTACACAAGATGGGTGTGGAGGTTCATTGCTGCAGTATTAGTTAATAAAACAAACAATCTCTTATGTCTGTGAATTTCCATTCATTTGCTAATTTCTGTTTTTAACAGCTTATGTAGGTGGCAGTGAGATTTTGCTACATTATCCTTTAGGTTGTGACAAAACAAAAATTCAGTGAGTCACTATGATTTCAATGCATCATTCAGGAAAATAATTATGGGAGAATGGTCCTGTGTAGACACATCTCTACATGCCTTCTCATAACTCTGCTCCATAGAGAGTTATTCTCTCAAGCACTTGTCTGCATTGAAATCACAGCACAAAAATAGTAGAGAGTTTAACCCTTCCCTCTTAATAATACTAGCGAACAATTACCTAATACCATTAATTCCAAAAAGACCTAAGGCAGTTTAATAATTATTTTAAATAAAAATACCTCAGATGCCAAAATATATACATGAAACAAACATTAACACCAATTAAGTGATATTTGATATTATCTATTATAAATGCATGTAGTTCCTATCTTAGGGCATATCAATCAGTTATTATATTGCTGTCTTTTCTCTGTTTTGTGAATGCCTATGATATCTGGAATTGCAACATTTGGGATGATTGTTTCGCAATGCTTTAAAAAGTATACCATTTGAAGAGATGATAATGAAGCAGTTCTACAAAATGACCCCTTCTGGAATTAACCTGGTGAAAGAGCATTCTCCAGTTGCCTATTTGATGAAATTGTCTCATTTCCTTCCTTGGATGTATTGATCAATCTATAAGACTTAAAATGGAATTGTCTCTGGTCAGTCTAAATAATTCTGAGTAACGTGGAAAATCTTTTGCTTTGTATCCACTTTGCTTCACCTCTTATTGTGTGCTTGTTTGCAGCTTAAGGCAACCTCAACATAAACTCATTTTATTAATGCACTTAATTTAGTTGATACAATATTTTTTTTATGCTGGGTCTTCAGTGTTTGATTGAAATCCTGCAGCTCTTAAGCAAATTCTATAACTGAGATTGTACAAAATGTCTAGCTTGAAGGCACAGTCCAAGAGACCATCTAAACACATTTAATCATATGAAAGAAAGTTTTCATTAACTGCCACTGCATAAAGTCAAAATAATCTTTTACAAGGGCAAGCTCTACAGCAATACCACTCCCTTCCTTATATATTGTCACTGTCATAGAGACTCAAAAGACAAACCAGTAACCCAACAAAATAGTCAATGACAAGCAGAAAAAGCAGCAGCAAGTCCAGCACGGATAAAAGTTCCTTTAGAAGGTTTATTAACAAACTCACACTTAGAAACAATAACAAAGTATCATTAAATAAAGTGAGATAGGGTGGCCACAGTGGTGCAATGGTTAGCATTGCCGCCTCACAGCAATAGGTTCTCTGGTTCGATCCTCGGCTGGGGTGCCTTCTGTGCGGAGTCTGCATGTCCTCCCTGTGGTCACGTGGGTTTCCTCCGGGTGCTCCAGTTTCCTCCCACATCCCAAAGACATGCTGTAGGTGGATTGGATACTCTAAATTGGCCCTAGGTGTGAGTGGGTGTATGTGTGCGCCTTCTGTGGAAGGTTGGGTGCCGGGTTGGCAGCTCGACACCGTAAAACTCCACTGCCAATCATAAGCTGACAGGTGATCCGCTGTGGCGACCCTTAACCGGGAAAAGCCGAAAGAAGAAGAAGATTAAATAAAGTGAGATATTAAAACCTTTCTCTTGGTATCTTCCAGAACTTCCTCAGATAAATCTAAACAGATTACACCCAATTTAGCTCTTAAATAACCTCTGTTGAAGCCACAATATTTCCTCTTCTCCAGATTTAAAGAGACAGTGTTCAAAAACATTACATATTATAGCTTTAGTTTGTAAAATCTAGCAAACATAAAATTAACTTTTAATTACTTAAAAACAAGTAAGTATGCAACAATAATGAATTTATAAATAAAATATTAAAAAAAATACATGGACACCTATATACAATATATTACTACTAATAAACCATAGATAAAAATTAGAAACAAGCATATATATAAATTATTTTCTACTCCATCCTACTATGTTAAACAAGATATTGCAAGTATTATACAAGGATACACAATAAAACTTAAAAAAAAACAAATAAACATCTAAAACAGAAAAAATCCATATCATCTCTACTGGGAACTGAACCCAGAACCTTCTGCATATAAGACAGATGTAATAACAATTACATTACAATCATCTTTCAAAGGCTTTCATGCTCAACAAACAAGATATATTATAGTTATCATTAAGTCCTGGGGATTTAAAAGCATCAAATAAGAGTTGCCAGTACAATTCCTTAATTTCTAGCCGTACTTGCCAAGCTCCTCCCCCCCCATTTCCCAGCATCCACTTTTTCTAAAATGACAAAATTGATGGAGTGTTCAGGGTAAACTAAGATATGCTTTGCCAGGGCACTTGTATTTTTATTCTTTTTAATATCATATACATGTTCATATATTCAAGACCTTAAAGCCCATTCAGTTTTACCTATATAAAATGAGCTACATCCCTGGCATAAAGTGCAATACACCACCCCATTTGCTCACAATTAAACTCACCATTAAAATAAAATACTTTGTCCAAAACAGAACAGCTGTTCCCCACACTAATCCACTTACATTTCGGACAGTGTCCACATTTTTTCATACCACACCTTATTGGGTCCAGTTTCATCATCCTTCTCTCTCTAATATGCCATTCAAGTTGTTGTTTGTTCTATATACCACAATAGGTTTTTCCCCCAATTTAGATACTATTTCACCATCTTCCCTAATAAAATTCCAATTCTTACTAAGAACCCACTGGATAACTGCACTATCCATACTAAAACTAGTAATAAATAAAGTTTTATATGTGCAGGAGGTACACACAGGGACATTCATGGATCTCTCCTGAGTTTCTTGCCCCTTAGCCAGGATACCATCCATCCCTTCTCTTTTTTATCACCTCTGATAACAATGCCTTGATCATTTTTTTAGAGTACCCCCTATTCAAAAACATATTTTTCATAAAACCACACTCTATAATAAAATCATCAACCTCTGTTAGCATTCCAGTTGCCCTTACATACTGGCCTTTAACTATCTCTTTCTTTTGATGGTATGGGTGGCTACTCGAATAGTGCAAAATAGTGTTACAATAGGTGGGTTTACGATAAATCTTAGCAATATATCTTCTATCTTCATAATTTTTCTCCAAAAAGATATCAAGATAAGAAATTTTGTCCTTGCCAACTTGCATAGTAAACCTCAAAAAATGGATGCTTGTATTGATGTATTCTCAAAAACACTCCAATTGTTGCTTAGTGTCTTTCCAAATTACAAACAAGTCATCAAGGTATCGAATATAAAATATAATAGAATTATTAAATTGCCCATCAAAAATAAACCTTTTCTCCCATTTGACCATAATAATGTTCGCAAATAATGCCCTACATTTGAGCCCATAGCCACTCCTCCCAATTGCAAATAAATCTTACCTTCAAAATAAATATAATTATTTTTCAAAATAATTTTAAGTATTTTCTCAAACAAATTAATTTTACTTTGTTCCACCCCTCCTTCTGCCAAATATTCACAAAACCACTCAATACCCTCAGAATGCGGGATCACAGAGTACAAATCTTTCACATCTACAGTGACTAAAAAATCCTCCTCAAAAAAATCTAGCTGGTTCATCTTCTCTAAAAAAGCTGTCTTTACACGGTTGCTTTTCTTCCTCTAACAGGTATTTCAGAGTTTGGTCCAGGAATTTAGCACAGGCACTAGTAAGGGACCCCCTGCCATCCACTATGGGTCTCATAGGTGGATTAGTGACAGACATATGTATTTTAGGTATCCCAAAAATTATGGGGCTTACAGGAGAAGGTATAACCATATAATTAAATTAATCGGGTCTATATCAGAATGCCAAACATTCACAAATGTGAATCCCTAAAGGCCGACACCTAAACATCGAACCTCAAGTACACCGAACGTCAAAAAGCACAAAATTCAAATTATCGAATCCCCATAGTTGGCCACATCATGTTTAGTAAGGTAAAACGTCAGTAGGAGATTTCCTTATCCTGTATAGCACACTACCGTACGTGTGCAATAGATACTGACCTTAGGGTTAGAAGTAGGGTTAAGTTAAGTGCACATATAGGAATACATTTAACGTAGATGTGCAATAGACACTGACCTTAGCGTTAGAAGTAGGGTTAAGGTAAGTGCATATATAGTAACACATTTAACATAGATGTGCAATAGACACTGACCTTAGTGTTAGAAGTAGGGTTAAGTTAAGTGCATATATAGTAATACAGTTGTTGTGTTCAATAGATACATAAATTAAACTTTTCCCGTACTTGGGTGTTGTTTGGTCACATTCACATACATTTGTGCATAATGCATGTTTAATTAGGATATGGGATATATGGGTGAAGTGTACACATGGGTGAAGTGTAAATTATTTATTTTGTTTGAGTAGGCAGTACGCAGTGGGAGGTGGATTTGGCCAACTATGCCAATTCGATAATTTGTATTTCACGCTTTTTGATGTTTGGTGTACTTGCAGTTTGATGTTTAGGTGTCAGCCTTTAGGGATTCGTATATGTGAACGTTCAGCATTCTGATATAGACCCAATTCATCTACAGTAATCCTGCCCTTAATAAACATGTTGTTTAACTGACCCTTTACTTTCCTCTGCCCTTGATTTAACTCATTAATACTAACCTTGGCATAAGTTCCTGAGTTTAATATTATCTCCATTCTTGTCTTATAATCATCCATATCCATAATAACCACTCCTCCCCCCTTATCATGTTTCATGACCCTAAGTCCACATGCCTTAATCTCACTCAGAACTTTCATTTCTTCTTTAGAAACATTATATTTCACCTGCGGATAGTTAGCGGAACCCAGTGTCAACCTCAAATCCATCTCACATATTTTTCTGAACAATTCTAAGATTGGGTAGAGAGGTGGATTATATGTATTAGCAATTTTCAACCCTGAAAGAACATGAGGTGTTTCATTAAAAATTAGTCTGAAATTCAACTTATGTGTATACTGTTTTAAATTCATAATAACATTTGCAATATAAGCCCTCTTAGAGAGAACAAAAGTCAAACCCTTAACCAACAAGTTTGCTAAACAAATGTCCGCTGTAAAATCAGAAAAAATATATATATTAAAGTACCTCCATCATTTGTAATAATTTTTAGGCAAAAAGAGTCATCAACAGCAGTCATTTCCATGTTGTTCAAGGCTGGTATTTGGCAGTCCTTGGTGAGGGTTTTCAATATCTTGTTTCCCCCAGTAATTCTTCCTTTGCGCTGATTGACCCCCTGTGTTCCCCCAAGACCTCCTCAGATTTTTCTCTTTCGACCTCTCCGACCTTTGCAAAGGGGGAAAATTTGATGGATTATTGCCAAATGGCCTCTGGGGGTCATTAGTCCTCCTAGGGTCCTCATAGGGTCTGTGAATCACTCTGTCCACTTGCGTGGCACAGGCAGGAAAATTGCCCCTGTCAGCCTCATAATTAATATGTCCTTCTTGCACTCATGTGGACGGGGGCCCAAATTTTTTTTACCCCATACTTTTGAAGGAGGTGGGTCAGGGTAGGCTACCCCAGCAGAGACTTCTTTGTGATCATTTTCAAGCTTCTTTATTTTCTTTTCTTTAAATTTAAATAGTTGGCAGTCAATATTAGTAAAAACATTAAGATGCTCTTTTTTTTTAAATTTGGGGTAGTCAAGATCATTTCTAAGGTCACTGTCCAATAAAATAGTGTCTGCCATCAAATTATCTATCAATTTATTATTACATTTTACCAGAAGCTCCATATATTCAAGCCCCTGTCTATTAAATAAAACCAATAGTTCTTTATGCAAGGGGGAATCCTTTTCCAGTCCAGTGGGGTACCTCCAATATCGTAACCCCTTAGATACTAAATTTTCCTTAACACAGGTTACCAGATATGAATTTTCTAGTTGTAACTTTTTATCTTAAACAACCTGCAGTTCAATTCCCCCAGCATATCATTAATACTAGAAATATTGTGGGTAACAACATTAAACGCATTAGTGGTAGTATTAGACAAATGTATGGGGGTATTCAACCACTCTGTAATGTCCAAAAAAACATTCTGAATTTAAATTATCAGTAGTTGGTGTTCGTCTTACCAGGAAACTGTTCACATTGTTAGGGTTAAGTTGTCCATTCTCAGGAATATCCACGTTATCCACTAAAGGAGGGCTTTTATGACCGCCATTACTCCATGCAGTCAAAATATCCACTCTGTGTAAGCATCTCTATAAACTGAGTAAGATTACAAATACCAGTCTGTAGCTCAGATAATTCACCTCCTGGATTAGTGAATAAAATTTGCGAAGCTGCAACTCCTCCTTCGGCCATTCTCACAGGAACAAAATTCCAAAACCAGCCAGAGACACAAATGACAAACAAGTAATCAAACAAAATGGTGAACAACCTACAGAAAAAGCAGCAGCAAGTCCAGCATGAATAAAAGTTCCTTTATAAGGTTTATTAACAAACTTACACTTAAAAACAATAAAAAAGTATGATTAAATAAAGTAATAGACTAGCGCTTTCGTCCTGGTACCTTCCAGAACTTCCTTACATAAATCTAAATAAACTACACCCAACTTAGCCCTTCAATAACCTCTGTTGAAGCCACAATATTTCCTCTTCTCCAGATTTAAAGAGACAATGTTGACAGGTTCATAGATGTGTACTAGGCTAATGGCCCTGGAGCCTTTATGAGCCTAGCCCATAGGATCAACCTAGCATCATGCCACCCAACCTTAGTTCCCAGTGCCTCTGTCGAGTAGAGTCACTGGAGTGATCCCTGGGGTAAATATTATATTTCCCATCCACTCATAAAGATTTCTCTTGAAGAGGGCCACTGAGGTGCTCTGTTTGACATGTATGGGAAGTCTGTTCCATAGCATGGGCAGTCTCTGGGTTATGAACCTGTCCCTCCAGCATGTTCTGTTGATTGTGGTAATGAGGTAGAAGTCTCTGGAGCATGTAGTGTGGAGGGATTGGGATTTCTTTAGATGTAGCATTTCTAACAGAGATGGGTCAAACATGGCTTCATAAGTCAAGCAGAGATCACCTCTAAGCAGGCGATATGAGACAGAGAATAGTTGGAGTTTTTTGAGTCTGTCCATATAGGGCAAGTGTTTAAGGCCTTTGATCTACTTTGTGAGGTAGTTTTGCGGCCTCACCAGATGTTGCAGGTGTCTAGTGAGGTACATGCCAAATGGGGCATTGTACTCTATGATTGGCCTAATGAGGGAAGAGTAAAGGGAGACAATGACCTCTTTCTTCCTGGATGCAAAACCCTTAGTAATGAGATGTGCCACATAGAAGGACTTTCTAACCACAGTGGCAATGTGGTGGTCAAAAGAGAGGTTGCTGTCAACCTGTGTTCCAAGATGTCTTATAACGCATTCTTTGTTCAGTGGATTACCATCGATGTGGTAATTCATGGGAACTGGGTTTTTCCCAAAGGGGATGATGACACATTTTTTGGCATTGAACTTAAGGCCATGGTTCTGACACCAGTCGTTGGTCTCAGTGAGGCCTTTCTGTAGGATGTCAACATCACTTGGTGAGTTAATAATAGCTCCCAACTTGCAATCATCTGCGAACTTTGTCAGCCAGAGTCCCTTCGTGTTGGCCTGGACTTCAGAGAAGTAGAAACCAAACAGGAGAGGACCTAGGACCGAACCCTGTGGGACTCCACTCTTGACTGGTCAGCAGTCTGACTTGGAGTCAGCTACTTTCACACTGTGGGTTCTATCTGTGAGCCAGTTTGCAACCTACCTAGTGATATGCAGGTTGATGCCTATCTTAGTGAGTTTTTCAATGATTCCCTAGTGGAGAATGATATCAAAGGCCTTGGCCAGATCAAGGTAGGCTGTATGAACCACCATGCCTTCATCCACAGTTCAAAAACTTTATATATTATAGCTTTAGCTCCTAAAATCTAACAAACATAAAACTAGCTTTTAATTACTTAAAAAACAAATAAGTATGCAACAATAAATAATTCATAAATAAAATATTTAAAAATTAAACTGACACATATATAAAATATATTATTACTGATAAACCAGAGATGAAAATTAAAAACAAGCATATATATATATATATATATATATATATATATATATATATATATATATATATATAGTTTACCTTTGAAAGGCTCAAAATTGACCTACCAAATGGCCCTTTGTGCGAACTGGAATGGTGAAAATCGTCAGTCCAATCTGCACCGAAGTTCGGAAATCAGCAAACTTCAATTCGAAAGACATAGCGTAATGCAAGCTCCTCAGCACCCCCCACACCCCCTACTTTATTATTCTAACTCCAAGGTCGCACTTCAGTGGGGAAAGGGCCCACTTTCCGATCCCGACTACACTGCACCCCGCACCAAAAATGCCGAATCTGCAATGAGCGAACGTTACTATGCATTCGCTCATTGCACATTCGATGCATTTTGTTTTTGGCCTTCTGAGAACTTACAAAAGTCCTTTCAGACTTTTACATTTCACATATGTGGATTACGCACATGTAAAGGTAAACTATATATATATATATATATATATATATATATATATATATATATATATATATCTATATATATATATATATATATATATGTATATATATATATATATATATATATATATATATATATATATATAGATAGATATATCCATTAATTTCCTACGCCATCCTAATATGTTAAACAAGGTATTGCAAGTATTATAAAAGGATGCAAAATAAAACTAAAAAAATAGATAGAAAGATAAATTTATAGATGGATAGATAGATAGATAGATAGATAGATAGATAGATAGATAGATAGATAGATAGATAGATAGATAGATAGATAGATAGATAGATAGATAGATGCTGTCTTACTTTCTCCTCTTGGATGTTGTGACCTCAGACTGCACCGAATTTAGTACACTTTTAGCCCACATACACACCTCTTCTATATGTGTTGTGCAAACCTTAAATTACTTCTTTCTTAATCCAATGACATCAGTTCAAAAGTTATTTGAGAGGTGTATGTTCTTGGGGAGGGGGGGTGCTGCACAAACGTTTAGTGGATTTATCAGTATAGACCTGCCTTATTTACTTCAAGGATGTCATGGCATCCTGCAATGGCCCATCAGAGGACTCACAAGGAGCAAACTGTCCAAGACTCCCTTGAAAATAGATCACCTGGCTCACTAGGATTCTAACTAATGAAACAATACTATATAAATGCCTTCTTTATTTTTTTTGGTGACCTTCATATAGCCCAGACTAGAACAAAAAAGGATCTAGAAAGAAACAGTAAAACAGCTGTAAATTCTCATACTTTGTCAATTAGAGTACCATGTATACATGCTTGTCAGTTGCTGTCTTCTAGAAACCAATATCTGTAAAATTGTATGGCTTAACATACTTCATGTATGAGAGTCAATGAACATGTTAGTTGCTTTGTATTTTTTCATCACACTACCATAAATCATCCAGTTTGAGTTGTTAGCCTTTACCTCAACTGGAATTTTATTCATTCTTATTGGAGTTATGAAACTGACAAAAAAAAACATCTTTTTTTCTATGGAAGAGGTGGACACTGAATAAAGATCCTTTATTATCTTCATTTATACTAGATGTTGTAGTGTGATAGTCTTGTCTTGTTGTATCCTCTAGATAGAGTAGTGTGCAGAAAAAGTACCTATTTCTGGAAATATCAGCAACATAGAATCACTTATCATGTTTTAAAAAAGTAATATAATGTTACCTTGTGCTAGAAAATAAAAGATGTGCCAGTGACATAAATCATTGGTGGACACAATCATCTGACAGCAGTGGTCAAAGAAGGCTCTTAGGTCAACAGAGACTAGGATGAAGACCTGGAACTTGACTGGAGTGAAAGCACAAGCATTCAAGGAAATACTTAGGGCTCTAGCACCTGTGGAAGATGAGGAGATAGGTGGAATTGAAGAGGACTGGAAGCATCTCAAAACAGCATCGACAAAGGCTATATAACAGATATGTGCCTGAGCCACTTATGAAAATAAGGTATAACAGGAAAGCTGCTGCTGGAATGCAGAAGTCCTGGAAGTTATCAAAGAAAGAAGGAGTTCAGGAAAAGATGGGAGATAGAAAAGATAGATCAGGCTAAGAAAGAATATTGATTGGCTAACAAAGAGGCTAAGACAGCAATCACAATAGCAAACAACAAGGCATCAGAGACACCCTACCAGCTTATGCAAAGTGTCTCAGCAGATGGCAAAAAGAAATGCTATCGGGTTGCAAGGCAAAGAGAAAAAGATGAAGAGGATAATCATTAGACAGGTTTCAAAAGGAATGCTAGCAACAAACTGCTCACCAGTCCACAGAACATGAAAAGGAGATGGATAGAATACTTCCTGCAACTTCTGAATGAAGAAAATCCTACAGGAGCTGTACTGCCTGATACACAGTCTAAGTCTACAATGAAAGAAGAAAAGGAACCCACCATTGAGGAAATAAAGGCAGCACTAAGGAAGATGAAGTCAGGAAAAACAGCAGTTTCAGATGAGGTCACAGCAGATATAGGTTCATTAGTTCACAAGTAAGTACTAGGCTATTAGTCTGCAGACCATTTCAAGTCTAGCCAAAATAAACATTCAAAAGTTCCCTCCAGCCTCAAGGAAGGCAAGGCAAGATAGACCAGGGAGAATCTGAGGTTGTCCATCCAATTATCTAGGCTTACCTTGAAAATGGGCCAGCTGCTGCTATGCATGACATGTAGTTAAAGTTTGTTCCAGAGGTGAGGGATTTGTTGGGATATGAATGTATCATACCAACATATCTTATTTATCTGGTGATGAAAGTTTAATTCCTTCAACTGAGTATTTCAGATACCATTAGTTCTGTGAAGGAGTAGGAGCTCAAATAGGGTTAGATCTTTCATGGCTCTAAATGCTAGGTAGAGATCTCAATGAAGAAGTCTGTAAGAGACTGAGTACAGATAGATGGATGTCTGTCTCTCATGATACCTAAGATTTTTAAGGTCGCTGATCTTTTTAATTATAAATCTCTGAGATCTCAGAAGGTGTGTGATACATTTAGACAAATACATGAGAAAAGGTGCATTATATTCAATAATGTGTTTGATAAGATATGAGTAAAGGGGAATTAAGACTTCTTTGGATATAGTGGAGATGCATTTGAAAATTAGATAGGCCAGATAAAAGGCTTTCTGAACTACTGTGGAGACATGATGATCAAATAATAAGGAATTATCAACAAGGGTACCTAGATCCCATATAGCAGTGTCTAACTGAAGGGGTGCAGCTCCTATATGGTAAGTGAAACTGTTTTGTTTGCCATAATGAACTCTGCTACATTGTTTATATTTACATGGAGACCATTGTCCTTGCACCAAATGTTAACATGATCTAACCCATGTTGGAGCAATTGTGAGTCAGTTGAAAATTAAATAACAACTCCCAATATAGTCATCTGCAAACCTAGTTAACCACAGGTCAGGATTGCTGGCCTGAGGGTCTAAGAAATCAATGTCAAGTAGGAGAGGACTAAGATTGAGCCCTGTGATACACCACTGGTAACTTTCACATTCAGAAGTGACTTGTGTGACTCTAACTACACAGGCTCTATCAGACAATTAGTTAGCTAATCACCAAACAGTATAAGGATTTGTATTCAGATTTACAAGTCTGTCAGTAATCCCTGCAAGGGGAATAGTGTGAAAGGCCTTGGTGAGGTCTAGATATGCTGTATGCTATATGCATAATCACTATCTACTGCTTCAGTTACTTTTTCAAATAAATTATGAGATTAAAGAGGCAGGACCTTCCTTTGACAAATGCAAATTGATGATTTTGAATGTTCAGATTATTGAAGTCTGAGATAATGCACTCCACAGCTTTGCATATGACGCTAATAAAACTAATGAGTCTTTAGTTACCAGGGTCCATGGCTGGGCCACCCTTGTGTAATGATATTACAATGGCTGTTTTCCAGACTTCAGGAATGTAACCGGTGGAGATGCTTAGATTAAAGAGGTTAAGTAGCTATTTAGAAAGGCCATATTTGGCAATGATGTTCAGACAACCTGGTATGTTATCAAGGCCCAAGGATGATGTACTCTTAGTTTTTGAGAGGAATGAGAGAACTTTTTTCCATATAAGAGGGAGGGGGGTGACTGGGATTGCAGAACCGTTAGAAGAGTTATAACTGTCAGTGAAGTAAAAGTCGCACTAAGTTTATTAGTTAGGACATTAGCTATTTCCTTTGTGTCAGAGAATGTAGTGTTATTGTGGACTAGCTCCATAAATTGTTAGGTATTAGTTCGTAGCTTCCTGATAGAGTAAAAGAAAGATGTCCAGTTATTTTTGGTTTTAGTGCTTATTTTAAGTTCATACTAGTGGTTCCTTAAGCTCTTTGTTAGTTTAAGTATTACGTTAGGTAGAATAAGACCTCTTATAAGCATTAAGCAGTTTCTTTCCCTTGTTATATAACTTCTTTATATGAGTGTTCCATGACAACAGGTGGTTTTTAATTTTCTCATTATATTTGGTGCAGATAGAGACTGCCTTATCAATACAACTGTTTAAGTGGGAGTAGAAGTCAGAAGTATAGGTAGCAGCTTTAGCAATGGGATCTTTCAGGAATGGATTACAGCAGAATTTATTTTAAGTCATCAGGTAAACGAAGAATGTTTGCTTTTGGGAAGTCCCAAAACACAGAGCTATTTACAGGGAAAGTACCACCAGTTATAAATGAAAAGATCACCTAATTATGATCTGATTTAAGAAGGCATGATGATGCATATGGAGATGTGCAACAAGCGGCCATATTTGTGAGGACTAGATCAAGGATATTGGGGCCTCTAGTAAGAGGGTTAGCTATATGTGAAGGATAATTAGTATTTATAATGTCGAGACAACATATTATCAAGATGTTGGGTGAGTTAGGGTAGAAATGGCTTCTGAGGGCACTCATAGCAGTGGAGTGAAAGGTGTATCCCAGATGACTGGAGAATAAACATTCTAGTGCCAATGTCCAAGACTATAGGAGTCATCCACAACTGAGGGCAGTAAGATGTATCAAACACCTGCCACAATACATAAAATTTCCTGAGAGACTGATTGATAAACAAATACATAGAGTGGTAGAAAGTAGAACTGGTGATGAGCAATTCAGATTCAGATCACGAGTCAGCACAACTGACCTGATGTTTTCAATAAGACAGGTGAAGGAGAAGAAGCTAGAGATACAAAAATAGTCCAACCAGGCACTCTGAAGGGTCCAAGAAAGCTGATCTGGGCAGTCCTGAGATGAAAACACTGGCCGAATTATTGCAGGCTCTTTCCAAAGGCCCAGTGACACAGGTGCAAGCAGTGTTCACCCTCACAGAGGGGTTCTTACTGGGAGCGTATGTGCAACGGGGTTCAGCTTTGAGCCCACTGCTTTTCATACAAGTGATGGGGTACATTAACAAACAGGTCACAGGAGACAGATAAACAAAGCTGATATATGCAGACAGTGCAGCATTGTGATCAGACTCTGAAGAGAAATTTCAGCAAGTGTTAAGGGAATGGATCATAGGATCATAGGAGGTTACTAGGCTATTGGCACTAAGGCCTCTACAAGCCTAGCCATGTTATACCCTTGTTCCCTTATGTACCAAGATATATAGTATATGTTAACATGTGAATCTATGATCAGCACCGGCTGCCCCTGTCTAAGAGGGACATAGTGTAAATTTATGGTTTCCCATCCAATTATCCAGATTATGCTTCAATAGGGTCATTGAGCAGCTCTATTTTATATGAATTGGAAGTTGTTCCAGAGGAGTGGCAACCTCTGGATGACATACCTGTCCCTCCAGCATTTCCTGTTAATATTGCAGGCTAGGTGAAGATCCCTGGAGTGAATGAATCTTGTCCCATTGGATTTGCGGATGTGCAGCAGCTTCATCAAGGCAGGGTCTGAGACTGCTCTGTAGGGCAGGCACAAGTCATCTCTAGGCAGTTTATATGATACTAAGTAAAGTGACAGGGACTTCAGTCTGTCTGTGTAGTTCATGTATTGTAGACCCTTTCTTGGTGAGAAAGCTCAGAGGTCTCTCCAGTTGCTGCAGATGTCTGGTGAGGTACATACAGAAGGGAGCATTGCACTCTATTATTGGTCTGATGAGAGCTGAGTTGTTGTTGTCTTTCGCCCTTTCCTTTTTAGGGGTCGCCACAGCGGAACTCCAGTCCGCTAATGATTGGCAATAGATTTTCATGAACGCCGAGGTTCCAGCTCGACGTTCAACCTTCAACAAAGGCACGCCAATTTACGCATGTCTTTCGACTGCCCACCCAACTGTGGGGAGGACGTACAGACTCCACACAAAAGGCACTCCCCGCACTCCAGCCAGGAATCGAATGGGAGAACCTCTTGCTGTGAGGCAACAATGCTACCACTGCACCACCGCAGAAGTATAGAGCTGAGTACAAGGGAGTTATAACCTCCTTAGCTTTGGATACTATACCCTTGCTTATGAAGTGTGCAACGTAGAAGGCCTTCTTTACTACTGTGGACACCTGATGATCAAAATTAAGGCTGCTATCAACCTGTGTTCCTAAATTCCTAAATCTCTCACCACTGGATTTGAACTTAGGATATATTATTAATTTTGTAATTAGAAGTAGATTCTCCTTTGCCAAAGGGGATGAAAATGCATTTTTTGCATTTAGTTTAATTCCATGGCTTTGGCACCAATTATTTGTCTCTGCAAGCCCATTTTGTAGTATGTTGACATATTTTGTGGATTCAGTGATTGCACCCAGTTTGCAGTCATCAGCAAACTTGGTAAACCATAGCCCATCTATTTTCACCTGGACTTCTGAAAAATAGATGCCAAACAGTAAGGGGTCTTTCACAGATCCCTGTGGAGCACCACTGATAACATGTCTGCTAGTGGAGTTGGCATCCCCAGTTTTGACTGTATGTGTTTTGTTTGTGAGTCATTTGGCAAGCCATCTTGTGAAGTAAGGGTTAATCCCCAGCTGGTGCCTGAGTGAGAGATTGTGTCAAAGGCCTTGCCTAGGTCAAGATAGGAAGTGTGAACTGTTTTGCCTTCATGCAGGGCCTTCATGATATTCTTAAAGAAGTCCTCCAGGTTTAGTAGGCAAGATCTGTTTTTAACAAAGCCAAACTGGGTTGGGTCAAAACGTTGAAGGTTTCCTATATCCTTACTGATATGATCAACGATGATTCTCAACATAGCTGTGCAGATAAGGCTGGTTAGGCTTATGGGTCTAAAGTTCTCAGGGTCAGTTGAGGTACCCCTTTGTGCAAGGGGATTATGGATGCTGTTTTCTACTCATCTGGGACAAAGCTGGTGCTTAGACTGAGATTGAAGAGCGTGCTCAGCAGACATTTATATAGGTATTTATGCAGGACATTTGTGTACACCTCAGTATAGAGGTAATTGCTTTCAGTGTTGGCAAGAGGTCTGAAACTATTGATGCCATCACTCAATAGGCTACAGTTTGCTTGGGAAAAAAATTTAACCTTTTTGCTCCTGAGGATGGGTCAGGTATGACTGTTACTTTGAACAAGACTGATTTATGATAAGACTTTACCAGGCCCCACACATGGGGTGGTGCAGCAATCCCCCATATTGATGAGCACTATGTCAAGGATATTAGAACCTCTTGTGGGGGTGCTAACTATCTGCTCCAGAGCATTTGTATTAACAAAGTCCAGAAACCTTTGAGTTAGCGTGTGTGTGCTCATATATGTTACCCAGTTGATGGAAGGATAGTAAAGTCACCCATGACCAGGGTATTTTGCTATACTGAGAGTGACTCAAGTAGGTCCAGGTAGGCTGTGCAGTTTTCATGGTTCATGATGGGGGACCTATAGCTAACAATGACATGGAAGGTGGGTCTTTCCTACAGTTGGACTTAGAGTAACTCTAGGGAGTCATGCTGTTTAACCAGTCTAGAAGTGTATATGACTTTAATGAAGACGGATACTCCTCCTGCCTTGTTTTTTTCTCATTCATTGTGTGGCCTGAACATGTGAAAGGCATTGTAGTCCTGCATGGCTGGAGGTTTTGAACCATGTATCTGTGACTGCACAGACATCAGCATCTTCCAGGGTGAGAAATGCTTCAAGAAAGTGCAATTTCTGATTAGACTCCTAGCATTAAGCAGCAAAACCATAAGTTTGCTTCTGGAGGATATTTTTACATTGGGCATTTTGTTCTTATGACATTGTCTAAAAAAAAGGACTATGGGACAGGCAAATACCTTTGCCAGCAACCTAAAGCCTAGAGGTGACAGGTAAAGACCATCTCTGGCAA
Source organism: Protopterus annectens (assembly GCF_019279795.1). NCBI lineage: Eukaryota > Metazoa > Chordata > Ceratodontiformes > Protopteridae > Protopterus > Protopterus annectens. Next base: position 176,607,054 of record NC_056735.1, on the reverse strand, counting down.
AGTAGCATGGTCTGCTGACCATATCATCCCAGGCTGTCAGATATTGAATCCTCCTGGATTGACACCAGAAGCTAAACCAATTGTTGAAGTCAATCATGTTTTGTTTGTATTGTGGCATCATCCCGGGTGAGAGAAGAATGCTGCTTAGGGCTAGGGATATACCTGCCTGGGACACATAAGCTGAAAGCTTCATCATATCTGTCTTCATATAGCCAGTGAGGTACATCTCAAATCATTCACTCCAACATGGACTATGACAGAATCATAACAGTATTTGCTGTTGAGAGACTTGAGTGCGTGTGTGATTTGGCAAATCCTGGCACCAGATAGGCAGTTGACTGTGACCTTCTCCTTGTCCAGCCTAGTGAGAGGGACATCTGTGTCTCTCACTATGTAGTCACCTGTAACCAAAACATTTGGTTTAGATATTTTTTGCCTTAGAAGCTTATTGGTTGAGACATTGCTGTGTGTGTTATTATGTGTAATGGGTGCTGTTGGGACTGTATTCTGTGCAGAAGGTTTGCACTTGAGAGGTTTTTGCTCTTTTGGTATATTTCTAGTGAGTACCTCCACATATGTAGGTTAATGTTGTGTGTTTGGCATGGGTGGGAGGTGGAGTGTGAGTGCTGACAGCCTGCTTGGTACTTGGTTTGTTGTTACATGAAAGAGAGAGAGAGCATTTATTCCATATTTATAGCATGGATACATCTCTCACATTTTCTGTTTGCATATTTTAGGAGTAGAAGGTTGTCTGTATATAAGAGGCAATTGCTACATTGCCTCAGGATGCCCATGTCAATGAGGCTGGCTAGAGGAATGGTGAGAAACTGACCTTCCATTATGCCAGATATATTCTGTAATAAGTGGTGGACGGTGGGCTAGATGGACTAGGTTCTGTTGTAGAACTAGTAAAATCAGCTAATCTGTGGAAGGTTTAGGAGAAGAAATCTGTGCAGGTGCCTTAGAAAGCGCAACTGGCTTGTTGTCTGAGCAGCAGTGCACAACTGTATTGTGCACCGAGAAGTGGGAAAGCTTAGAGAGCTTCCTAGCAGTTATCTAGGGAAAAATTTACTTTTTAAGTGGTTGGATATAGATGGCAGTGTTAACCCCCAGTGCATGGTGTGCAACTGCTGTGTTTAAATATCAGCTAAGTAAAACAGTTTTCAAATAATCCAACCAATAGGAAAGCCCAAGACTGAGCCTTGTTCCAATAATCCCCAACTCAGATTGGTCCCTGATTACACTCTTCTGTTACAAGGGTACAGGAGACCCTCTTAATATAAGATGGCTGCCTTTACTTCTCACTAAATGACAAACAGCCTAGCTTCAGCATGTTTGAATCTAGCCTATGCTATAAATAGTTCAAATACCGTAAATAGGCAGTGAAGAAAACACAGTCACATACAATAAAACAGTTTAAAGTAGATGGTGAAATAATTGCAAACAGTTTAAAACTGCAAAGGTTATAAAAGTACTTATTTTTCAGTGAATTCACAGGGTGCCTTGGATTTCATTCAGACTGACTTCAGCTCTATGGCTATGGAGGCCAAACTGTGAGGAGCTCTGGTAAATGGAATGCAAAAGTGAAGGCACACAGGATTAAACTGGGTATGGACAAGACAGCTTCATGGCAGCAAATAGAGGACATCAGAAGAAGCTGAAAATTGCAATAGAAGGGAAAATACAGAACAGGTTAACAGTTCAAGTATCTGGATGGGTAGTTGAGCAAAAGGGTAGTATGAATAAGGAAATCAAAGCTAAAATCAGTGGAGCTGCAGCCAGGTGGTACAGACTGCCAAGGGTAGTTTGTGACAGAAGAATACTAATCAAGTTGAAAAGGAAGGTGTTCAAAACAGTGACATGACCAGTACTTCTATATTGTACAAAAACTGAGACAGTCAAGGCAGAACACCTGAGAAAACTAGATGTGATGGGGCCTGAAATGGGTGGTGGGATGCACATTGTGGGACAGATGAAATGATGACATCAGAGTAGAAGCCAAAATAGCTTCAGCTGCAGAAAAGGCCAAAGAAAACAGATTATCGTTGCTTGGACACATGTACAGGAAGAGAACAGACTATGGTTGTTTGGGCACATGTACAGGAAAGCAGAAGATGATTTGATAAAGAAGATTTAGGATAGGCGGGAAGAAGATAAGGAAATGAGGACATCCAGCAAAGAGGTGGATGTATTATGTGAGGGAAGACCTGTGGCAGTGAAGCATTGCTGTCAAAGAAGGTAGGAGAATGACACTGAAATGAGAGAGAGAGATGGTAACAGTTGATATGACAACCAACCCCTTGTAGAAAATGTGAAAAAAGTGGGTTGGTTGTAATGATGATGTTGACTACATACTGTCTATCTCATCTGCCCACAGTTGAAATCATTCTACAAAAACTAGCATAGTAAAGTCAGTCTGTTTTGCTGGCTTTAGTATTCCTTGAAAAAGACTTTCTCTGGTGTGTAAATACTGATAAAGAAGTTGAAATTTATTTTATTTAGTCTGGTATAGTCTGACTAGGCCAAGCAAGACCCTGTTTCAGCATAGTCCTGAGGAGAAAGGCTCCAACACATTTGACGTTAAACATTAAAGTACAGTTACATAATGAATGAGCAATACAGATATCACATCAGTTATACATGTTATAGCAAATAATCGTTATATACAAGAGGGCATTTGAATGAGAAAGGAGTATTTAATAATACATTAAAACTTCAGGAATCTGAAGAGTGAGGGAAAGTATTAGATATAACTGAGAGAGGAGAGGAGACAATGAAAAGATAAAGGTAGTTAAGGGTAGATATAAGAGTTGTAAGGAGGTATTAACTGTGAGAAATTTAAGTGATTAGAGAGAGAGAGAGAGATTTCTATTCTTGGGAGGGGTAGAAATAGGGGGTTTTGAGGAGGAAAAACTAGAAGTCTGGAAAAGCAGTGGGAGAGCACTGTAAATGTAACATTAGCCTGGTGATTAGGAGCAGGGGCAGATCCAGGAATTATGCATATAAGCTTTATAGCTGTTTAAGAAACAGCTAAATTATGTTTTTTGTCTTACCCTAGGAGTAAATTCCACTTCTTAGAATGGAATTTGAGTATAGGGAATAACCAAAATGTGTGTAAGATTTGTTTAACAATAAGCAGGTTTGCATCTGTAGAGTAGAAAAGTATGGATGGATAACACCACTGAAGTAAAGAACTGAGGCAGAGGTATTTATCTATGGAGAGAAGCACATGATAAGCAGGTTTTAACTGTGAGATATTAAGTTTGTTTTGGCAGTTTGAGCCAATTCAATGTTTAAGTATGATGCAGTGGTAAGTAAAACTGTGCATTTTAGTTGCACAATTATATTTTGTATTATAACCCTGTTTTAGTTTTCTAATTTAGTTTTTAAGTTTCTAATTTAGTTTTCTAAAACAATGTTTATAAATGGCTTTCAAAAACTTGATCTGTAAAAGTCAGTACATGGTATTACTTTCCATGTGCTTTTCAATTTCTATACGTTACAATATGTTAAAAGACCCAGTATTGTAATTGTTTAACTCTATTTTATGATTCTACCTTTTTCTACTTGTGTAACTTCTATACTACTGTGGAGCTTTTTTCCTCAGGCCTCCAATTACAATGGGCTAAATGTGTCCCAGTAGACTTCCCCAGTCAACAAATTGCAAATAAATAAATAAAATAAATAATATTAATATTTTTAAGAATAGGAGAAGCATAGAGTAGTGTAGTGAGAAGGAAAGTATTCAGAGTGTTTGAACAAGATTGTACAGTGAGGAAATTAGAAGTTTTATACTGAAGGCCTAATTATTCATGTGTTTTTTATTGAGTTTTGAATGTGAATATCAAATGTTATTTGATTACTTAAAGAAACTAATAGTGTCCCGGCACTATAAAGGCTGTCCTTTGATCCCACTTTCTCCTGCTAGACCTCCGTTGCGATTACCAGCATAGAACCACAAATGAACGAAGTATACGAAAACTAATTCTTTAATAAAAATGAACAAAACAAACAAGGAAACATCGGATTTAGCGCTTTCATCTCCTGGCACGGAGACTTCTTCAGAATCCAGTTGTAAACTAGTACCAACAGTCTTTTATATTATTCTTAATTCCCAATAGTAGTTGAATAAATTGATTAATTGCTTAATACAATGTGAATTTAAAATTTAAAAGGGGGATTTCATTTTCATTTTCATGTTCATGTTGAACCACATCAAATACATTAACTGATACAGGGTAAAAATGTTCTAAATATACATTCCTTAAAAATGCTGAATAGTTAAATAATAAATAAATATATGATAAATAAATAAATAATTATATATAAATATGATTATAAATATATATATAAATATGTATTTAAATATGAAGAATATTATTAAAATTGTGAACAACAAATAGTAATGAGTAATAAATAATTAGTTATTTAAATTATTTCTATATTGATAATAAATATTTGATAATAATAAATATAATAAATATAAATTTGATAATAATAAATATTTAATTCTATACAGGTAATGAAAAGTAAGTAATACATAAAATGTCTTGAATTGTTTAAAACTTCTAATGTACAAAATATCAACAAGATATTCCAAGGAGCTTTTCAAAGAAACATATTCAAAAGGTCATTCCAAAAACATTTCAAAAACATTTCAAAGAACATGATAGGACTATTTAAATATTATTATAAAATGTCATAAATGTTTATATTATAAAATGCTGTTTATAAAATGTTATTTAAGAGTTATACATATACAAATACAAAAATGTCATAAATATGTTGCAAAGAAGGTGATTGAAATACTACAAGGGATGTTGCAATAATAATATTTAAATAGTCCTATCATGTTCTTTGAAATGTTTTTGAAATGTTTTTGGAATGACCTTTTGAATATGTTTTTAAACAATTCAAGACATTTTATGTATTACTTACTGTTCATTACCTGTATAGAATTAAATATTTATTATCAATATAGAAATAATTTAAATAACTAATTATTTATTACTCATTACTATTTGTTGTTCACACTATTGGTTTTGGTGGCATTAACTTTTTGGTTACTTAAAGAAACTCATAGTAGTTTGGTTGGGGAAACTATTTCCAGGTGATTGTTTTATGAGATGGAGATACTGAAGTTATGTTTATTATGATTCCAAAATGGTGGACAGCCTGCAAGCACACTGACTGTGCAGGTCCTGAAACCTTAAACTTTAATCTGACCTTAAGCTGGCACATCACTCAAAGAAAATACTCTAAACACCAAAGGATTAAAACAGGAATATGAATACTTACTTTTTTCATCTATATTTTTGCCAGATTCCTTTCTTTTTGAATAAAAATATTACTTACTGGAAGCTGAGCCCTGAACCGCATAGTGTGGATTCTTCCAGTTACACAGGCCTAAAACAAGAAAAACAAGAAAAATAAGGGAAAAGTATCTCTCAGAACAGGATCTACTAAATAAAATGTTCTTTATTACCAAGCATCTAACTTTGGACACCAAACGGAGAACCAACCAGATCAAGTGGAAACTTTAACCACGAAAACCAAACCATCTATGATTTCTACTCCTGAGAAAGACATCACTTCCAAAAGGCAAAAAACTAACAAGCTATAACAAGAGGCTGCTAAGATGGCTCTCAGATCAAAACAAGAACAATCTTTAACATTGGAAGACCTTAAAAATGCACTGCAACCTTTACAAACAGAAGTGCAAGGTTTTTCATATAAGCTAGCCACATTTGGCTCTGGCCTGGACCAGATTATGCTCAGGCTTGAACAGAATGAAGCCAAAGCTATGGACAATGAACTAAAAATAAATGAACTCAAGCAAAAGCTTCAGACCAGCAACAGCACTATTAAAGAATTGCAACAAAAAATGGTAGACTTAGAAGACAGAAGCAGGCGCAATAACTTCATTATAAGATGAATTCCAGAGACCTTTGAATATGCACAACTTAATCCAATAATCAAAGAAATACTGAGCTCTCTCTTGAACAATAAAGACCTCATCAATGACATAGTAATAGAAAGAGCCCACAGAGCTATAAGACGTGCACAACCAAATTAATCTCCGAGGCAAATATATATCAGACTGTTAAACTCAGCACATGTTCAACAAATATTAGCAGCATATAAAGCTAAGAAGAACTTTACATGGAGAGCACACAAAATCACTGTAACTCAAGATCTCCCTTTTGAAATTAAGCAAAACTGCCAGAAACTTAGTAAAAATTGCACTTACCTTATAGAAAACAAAATTTGTTTTCAAATGAAATACCCTGCTACCTTAATTTTCTATCACAAAGATGAAAAAATATCCCTTGAAACCCCTGAGGAGGCAAAATCCACTTTTCTGCATCTCTTCAAAGTTAATCTGGCTTGAAACAACCCAATTCACCTTCTCTGAGACCAAGGACAATGCTAGGAGAGTTTCAGCAAGGTATTCTGCATGTTTCTGTCTTGGAATCTTCTAGAAACAAAACCTCCATTTTAGTTTGTAGGCCTGGAGGTCTGTTTAGCGTTTCGGTATTCCATTTCCCATAATCCTCTTCAAAACCAGGAAGTCTCTTGATCCTTTCACCTTTCAACTCTATGATGTCATCACTGACTTGTTTCCTGCCCCAGTGCATCTCTGGGAACGGATTATATTCTAAAAACAGGTAGGGAAAGCTGGAAAAAGAATTCTTAACTATTTTCTAACACAGCATTCCTTTTTTCATCAAAGGAACCTCATATTGATTATTTCAAGCCCCTACACTGCTCTAAATGCCAAGAAGAAAGTTTTGTAAGACTTTACCTGTCGTCTACAAAATCCAAGAAAAGAAAATGTTGTAACTGGCTTTAGTAACTCTGCCTTCCTTCCTGCACTACTGCAAGACCTTCTACTATTCAGGATAAATAAAGATACAATTTTGTTAGCAACTGCTTACACCTATGAATGATGAAAGCTCCCTTTTCTGGGTGCATGCTTAAATGGCTCAAAAGTGCCTTCCTTTATGTCACTGCAGCTGTGAAGAAATAAGGAGTTTAATGGCATCTGGAACAAAGGGTTTCTAATATCCTGTCATGTCTTAAACACCTCTCAATGACTATAATTGTGGTTTCTTGTATTATTTCAGCTATACATGCAAAGCGATTTACCTTAACCTAGGAGAGGGGGAAGGAAAAAGAAAAAAAAACTAAAGAAGCATATATTTCTGCACTAAAATGATGTTTTAGAACAGGGCCATGTAATTCTTGCCACCCCTATAGTGCCTTTTTTAGGCAAAGTTCAAAGGACAAAACCACCGCCGTAACAGGTACACACATGCAAATTCTGAAGGTAATACTACTCAGTGCTAGAAATCTAAACCTCAAAATGCACTCTCTCAAGGCACTCCTAAAAATGGAGAACATCGATATCTGTACAGTAACTGAGACCTGGTTCAAGGCTCCAGAGAGCACCCCTGCAATATCAGGCTACAACTCTTACCACACTTTTCGGCCACCAAACCAGGACCGAAACACTAAAGGTGGAGGAGTGTCCATATTCACCAAGGATATTTACACCACCAGGCCAGTTGCCAAATACAATGTGTCTGAAATTCTCCAGGTGCAAATAACACTGGGTAAGAATGCAATCCAAATTGTAGCTTGCTACAGATCCCCACCATGTCCCAGGATTCACACTACACCTTTCTAAACATACTGGAAAATATTAATATACATTGAAATGCCCTAATACTGGGTGATTTCAAATACCCTGCCATTAACTGGGAAAACTACTCATGTACCAACATCTTTGCCCAACAGTTCTTGGAATTCATAAATTCCAAAACCCTGGATCAACTAATCCATAGCTCCAATATCCTAGACCTGGTCATTACCAACATGAGAAATCGATGCTCCACACCTATGGTCACCCCCTCGTTGGTCAGGTCTGACCATAAGCTAATGACCCTTAACATCCACATCCCACCCCCACCCCACCTAGTAAGGAAACCTCCATAAAAAGCTTCTCCAAATCCAACTTCATACTACTCAAGCCAGAAGTGACACACTTCATGACACCCATGCAGATGGGAACTGAAAGTTCAACTGCTGAATCCTACACTAAGACACTGTACCAGCACATCCACTCATGCATGAATCATGCCATCCCAAATAGAACCAAGATGCTCTCCTTCAAAAAAAGGAAGACAATCTGGTGGTCCTCTTCCATAAACAAACTTTACAACAAAAGGAAGAAACTGTTGCAGAAAAGAGGAAAATCATCCCCCTCTCACCCCCTAAATGACCCATCTCAATACCAGAAGATTTCCTAATTCTGGTAATAATGGCCACATAGGTAAACATTTCACTCTCCAAAGATAAGAATACAGCATCCATGGGACCAGTTGACATCCCAGGCTGTGTACTACATGAACTACAAAATTAACTGTTACCTCACCTAAATGTCATGTTTAATCATAGCCTCACCTCAGGCTTCATGCCCACTGAGTGGCACACAGCTATAGTTATTCCACTCCACAAGGGGGATCCACCTTGGATCCTGGGAACTACTGACCCACCAGTCTGATGAGCCTCATCTGCAAGGCCATGGAACGTATTATCATGGAACTTATAAACAAAGACATTGGCAACCTTCAAACACTGGACCTCACCCAGTTTGGGTTCGTGAAGGGCCGATCTTGTCTCCTGAACCTGATTGACTTCTTCAAATCAGTCTCCAGAGCCATGGAAGAGGGTAAGGCGGTCCACACAGCCTATCTGGATGTTGCCAAGGTCTTTTACACCATCCCCCATTCTGGAATCATAGTTAGACTTACTAAGCTGGGCATTAATCCCTATGTCACTCAATGGGTTGCCAACTGGCTTACTGGCAGAACCCACACTGTAAAAGTAGCCAACTCCAAATCCAGCTCCAGACAAGTGACAAGTGAAGTACTTCAGGGTTCAGTCCTGGGACCGCTGTTGTTTTGCATCTACGTCTCTGAAGTACAGGCCAACACTAAGGGACTCTGGCTAACAAAGTCTACAGATGACTGCAAACTGGGAGCCATTATTGAATCCCCAAATTATGTGGATACTTTACAAAAGGGCCTTACAGAAACTGATGCTTGGTGCCAGAGCCATGGGCTCAAGCTCAATGCCAAGAAATGTATAGTTATCCCCTTTGGGAAAAATCATGTACTCGTGAATTACCACATAGGTGGCAGTACACTAAACACCGAAAGTGTGATAAGAGACTTAGGGACACAGGTGGACAGTGGTCTCACCTTCAATAACCACATCACCACAACAGTCAGGAAATCCTTCTATGTGGCACACCTCATCACTAAGGGCTTTTCATTCAGAAAAAATGAGGTCATTGTCCCATTGTACTCATCCCTCATTAGACCCATTATAGAATACAATGCCCCATTTGGTATGTACCTCTCAAAACATCTGCAACAACTGGAAAGGCCACAGAAATACCTCACTAAAAGAATCACAGGCCTAAAGCAGATGCCCTACGCTGATCGCCTTAAAAAACTCCAGCTATACTCTGTCGCATATCATCTTCTCAGAGGCAATCTCTGCTTAACATACAAGGCCATGTCAAACCCAGAGCTGTTGGACATGCTACGCTTAAAGAAATCCCAATCCCTCAGAGCCACACACTTCAGGGATCTAAACATTGTCATCACAATAAACAAAACATGCTGGTGGGATAGGTTCCTGACCCATAGACTCCCCAGACTCTGGAATAGACTGCCCATACATGTCAAGCAGAGCACCTCTTTGGCCCTCTTCAAAAGGAACCTTGAAGATTTGATGGGAGAAAGGGAATTCACCCCTGGGATCACGTTAGTCGCCCTGCTAGACAGGGGTCCAGGGAAGTAAATACTGTGAGAAGAAATAGCCAGGCAATAGTTATGGCTAGGCTTGTATAAGCCCTAGGGCCGATAGCCTAGTACCAACCTATGAACCTATGAACCTATGAAGCTATGGTTGAGGTATTTGCACACAACAGCCTAAATTAATATGTTGCTTAGAGATTAGTAAGTTCATATATTTTACTTAACAGTGTTCCACTATCATGCTGACTAGTTTGTACTTGGTAGTGCCTATGACTTAATGAAACCACAATATCAACTATACTACTGTTCTGGATGTTTCTCAATCACCAACATCTGCAATAATTCACTTCAAACACTTGAAGTGGCTAATAGACAGAGTAACCAATAATATGGCACAGCATGATTAACACTGGAAATATTGAAATTTATCTCACTTGTTTTGCATACCTCTCTTCTCTCCAGGAGGGGATATATATATATATATATATATATATATATATATATATATATATATATATATATTATAATTATGTTGAGACATAAAGATTATTATTTGATAAGTCTTTATACTAGAGATACAATTACTAGTGAATTACAATAGAATCTTCTCTTTCAAGCATATTTGAGAAGGTGACACTAGTTAATGGAAAAGCAATTGAGTGGACCTGGATATGAACTCTCTCTAAGTCTGATTACTGTTGTTTTTTTTTTTTCTTTCTTTTGATAACAAAGGACAGATGATGTGACATGTATATTACCAGCATAGTTATAAATATGAAAATATTCAGTAGCCTTAAAGATTACAGTAAGTCTTTTATAATGTGAATATATAGATTGTGAGGAACTTCAAAGTTCACTTCTCCCAAAGTGCATCTCTTAGACCTACACTATACAAAATGTTTTGGTAAATTTATAACATATTTAGCAATGTTAAGAAATATAACATAAGTGCCTGCTGATATCAACTTTTTCTAAGCATTTACTCTCTCTTAGCCTATACATACCAAGTAATTAAATAACAAACATATTAACATAGGAGGTCAGATAGTAAATATACTGCAAATACCAATAACAAAAGGGGCAGGCTCTGCACAGTTTGTAGCTCATGATTGTTCACATTTTGAACATTCTGGGTACTTTTGACATCCCTCTGCTCAATGTCTATATCACTTTAGCTCAAATTCTAGCTGTTTTTTGCTTCCCAATAAATACACATTCACTAAAACAAAGGGATGGGTAATTAGGCACCTACATAAGGTATAGGAGCTTAGAAGTCACTTCATCTGTGTTAAAGCTTAACACAAAAACAGACAAGCTATATTACTACTTTTGTGCTTATCAATCAAAAAAGAACCTTTAAGCAAAATACAAAATTATATCAATAGATTCATGAAATGTTAAGGGGATACTGGGTAAAAAAAAAATTAATCATGCATCTCACATATCAAAGTAAGTCCAAAGTAACCTTCCTGCAAGAAATTCACTTGGATAGTAAACTCTGGGATAAGGAAAGGAAAAAAAATGGGTTAAGCAAATAAATGCTGCAGGTTATAACTCTTTATCTAGGGGAGTAGCCATTATAATAAATCAATCTTTCCAAGAAGAGATCATTTCTATTAAAACTGACCCTAACGGAAGATGGGCTTTATTTACTAGTGAATATCATACCCTAAATAAACCTCTACTCTTTCTCAATATATACAGCCCCTGCTCAAATCAACACCTTTTCATTTATGAAATCTTTAATGTATTAGATAACCACCCAAATCATCGGTACATCGTAGGTGGGGACTGGAACGCTTTATTAAACCCAGACAAAGATAAGTCGCCTAACAAAAACAGGCAGTCTCAACCTACTACTATAGCACTTGAAGAACTACAAAATACCTTTGAGCTTACTGACCCCTATATCAATTTTCAATATGATAGAACAATAGCAAGATTCACTTTTTTCTCAACCACTCATAAAACCTGATCCAGAATAGGCACTTTTTTAATCTCCCAAACCTTGCTTTCTCATAGACTAAGATATACTGCATTACCCAGACCTATATCAGATCATTCAAAAATCAGTCTCTCCCTAAACTTTCAAACCTATAAACAAAATGTCCCTTATTTCAATAATTGGACATTAAATCCTAAAATCATTCAAAACCATGAAGTAGCACAGGAGATCACTAGTATTATAGCCCAACTTGAAAAAGACTTAACAGCCACCGAAATCCATTACGGCATGCAATGGGTGGCTGCCAAAGTGGTCATTAGAGGTATCAATATCCAAAAATATGCATGGCAAAAGAAAAAAATAACCTCAAAAATAAACTGGAGACAGAAATCAAGAATGCTGAATTAGAACTTCAAAATAAATACTCAAAAGACCTGAAGGATAAACTAACTGACTGGCAAAAGCAATTACACAAACATTATCTAGAAAATATCTATCTGCTAGAATTAAGCTCAATATATCAATAGTCAGAATGGGCACAAACACCTTCAAAAATCCTAGATAGATTAATAAACATTAAAAATGGTCCACCGAGGATTAAGGAAATACAGTATGAAGGACTCTTAAAGCACAAGGACCAAGACATTGCAGACGCATTTGAAGACGTTTATAATAAACTATATAACTTACACCTCCCTCCCTGTTCAGGCAAATTACGTGATTTCATACATAATATACAATTTCCACAAATTTCAGATGATCAGGAAAAACTTCTAAAAATACCCTTTCAAAAAGAGATAAAAGCTGTGATAAACAAACTCAAAATGGGTAAATCTCCTGGGCCTGATGGCTACACCTCTGAATTTTATAAGCAATTCACGGAATCTATTTCCAAACTCTTATTAAACATTTTCAACTCTTCTCTAATACTGTTGGAAAAGCTTGGAATCTCCTCCCTAATGAACTTTCCTCACTTCCCTCGCTATCATTATTCAAAAATAAATTGAAAGCGTTCCTCAGAACACAGTGGTTATGCCCCTGTACTAACCCTGACTCGATATGTGTCTTTTCATACATTGCTCTACCTACCCTTTCTACTCATAAACTGCGATTCCTTCCTTTTGATCTCAATTCTATCTATCTCATGAACACCACATAGTGGACCAGTATGCTATATAATGCCTGCATTCAGCACTGAGGAATTTTACTGTGTTAACCTGTAATATGCATTGTAATTATGATTTTTTTGTCTAATGTTATAATGTTACATATTTGTTATGTTGTTTTTTCTCATTGTTCTGTCTTGGAGCTTATCTGCCCGGGCCTCTACTGAAAATGGATATGTATCCAGTTAGACTAGCCTGGTAAACAAATGTAAAATAAAAATAAAATAAAATTATATTATAAAATACGGTATAACAAATAATTATCTTAATAACTCCCAAACTGTGTTAATTCCCAAGCCAAACTCTGACCAAACAGATTCAGCTAACTATAGACCAATTGCCCTGATAAATACTGACCTTAAGATCCTAGCTCATATTATAGCAAATAGACTTAAAAATATACTCCCCTCCATCATCTCCCAAGAACAAATGGGCTTTATGACAAATAGGCAAACAAGCAACAATACCCTTCTCTTGGATACCACTATTAGGCTTCTTAACAGTGATAAATGCCCCAGATATGTTCTCACTGCTGATGCAAGCAAGGCTTTTGATAGAGTTAACCTACATTTCCTTTTTAATATATTGCCCTCATTTGGATTTCCTCAGGAATTTATAAGGATAATTAAGGTTCTATATAAGAAAGCTTCTACCACTATTCAGATAAATAAGTTCAAAACTAACCCTATACCCTTATCCAATGGCACAAGGCAAGGTTGCCCTCTTTCCCCATACCTCTTTAATCTCTATCTAGAACCACTGCTCCTGTTTATTTCACAAAAAAACTTTGATTCCATATCTAGAATTTTTAATATAAACCTTATGTACTCTGCCTTTGCTGACGAATTAAATATATATTTCTAACTTCCCACCACTGATCACTACTGATCTCTCAAAAATACTCAAAGCAATAGCTGAGTTCTCTGAAATCTCTAACTATTAATTAAATTCAAATAAATCCAATCTTTTTCCCTTGAATTTTATAGGCCATAAGGAATATTACTTTCCCGAGAGTGAGATCAAGATTAACTACCAGATAAACTATCTAGGAATACTATTTACCCCCGACTTTAAGGAAATCATAAAGAATAACTTACTACACACATGGACTAACATTGAAAGTGATAGTAATAGATGGAAGTATATTAATATGTCTCTACTTTCAAAAACTAGTGTCGTCAAGATGAATCTATTACCAAGAATACTCTTTCAATTAAATGCCACATTTTCAAATATTGCCCAAAAATTATTTTTTGATATAGAGAAGCTATATCATGATTCTTATGGTATCCCAAATCCACTAGAATTAAATATGATAAACTTGTACTTACCAAGGATAAGGAGGGATTGGGTTTGCTGGACTTCAAACTTTATTATAGCATAATTACCGCTTACAGACTAATACAGATAATAAACCATGATCCATACATTAATACCTGGACACCTCAGTGGACCAAAATCTGGTTTGAACAACTTAAATCCTTTGTATATAACACCAAATATCTTCCCTTTTTAAACCTAAATCAAAAATCTTTATTCACAAAGAACTTAAACCCACTAATTAAGCATATGATCCTAACTACTCAAAAGTTATTCAAATCAATACAACTTTTCAATGGTCTTGCCTTTATACAACTGCTCCACCTAAATCCTAACCTACTAATAAATAATAAACCCCTAAATCTAGCAAACTACCCCCTGATAAAAGATTGTACATTATGGGAAATTTACAAATGGAACAAATCCAATATACTACAACTAAGACTGAAACTCAACCGCCCTACAAAATATACTATCATTCTTAGCCAAATCTATTATCTTATAAATGCTAAATTTTCACAAATTAATGCTGACCTGCAGGACATTAACTTAGTAAAACTAACATTAAAAAATCTTGCGACTAAAGGGAAAACAATCTCTCGGATGTATAAACTCGTAACAAGCATAAACTACCAGAATTCTCTATTATTCTCAACTTATTGGCAAGGAAAGTTTACTTACTGAAGAAAGCAAAAGACTGGCCATTGAAAATACGGTCAAGTTTATTCCCCTTTAAGAGGCTGCTATACACACAAATTATGATAAATAATGTTT
Source organism: Protopterus annectens (assembly GCF_019279795.1). NCBI lineage: Eukaryota > Metazoa > Chordata > Ceratodontiformes > Protopteridae > Protopterus > Protopterus annectens. Next base: position 176,592,019 of record NC_056735.1, on the reverse strand, counting down.
ATTTTACCCCATCAAAGCTAAATAAATTCAATCCCAAATTTTCACCCATATACCCACACTGCCCAAACCAATCAGCTGATATTCTCCATGTTATGTGGAATTGTAGCAAGGTTCACAACCTATGGTACTCTTTAAGAGCTAGATTAGAGAAGATGGGATATGAAAAAACAACCCTGTCATGGGAGATGGCTATATTGCATGCCAACACAAATGAACTTCCAAAAATGTTAAAACATATCCTTATCACAATGTGTGCCCTAATCAAATTTTACATCACAAAAAAATGGACTGTCACATCTCTAATCACATGGGAAGACTTTAGCAAACTAGCTATTAAATATATCTCATCTCAAAAATTAGTCTATACAACAAAACATTACTATCAGAAATACTGGGGTTATTTATTAAATGTAATTCTCAAGAATTAAAGATAGACTTTACACTGACCTAATAAGACAAACCTATATGAAGCAAAGCTTGCAATATAAGCAGCTTATCTCCTTTCCTATATATACACCTAAATATTATCCCTAGTATACCTATCTACAACAAGTGATTGAATTTCTACCTCTATCTCTTTGTAAACCATGCCCCTTATTCTATCTCTCATCTTTCAAATGATGTTAAGAAGTATGTCTCTCCTTTGTTTGCTGATGTAGTGACTTCTAGTGTACATAGTATATATATTTAGTATTTAATTTATATGGTTGTTTTATGTACTGTCGACTTATGTTTTTGATATGTTGTATTACTGTTATTACTAAAAAACTGAATAAAGAGTTTTTGTGGAAAAAAGAAGTTATGTTTATTATCAGTAAGAGATTTTAGCTATGAAGTGCATTAGTTTTGTATTGCTGGGATTAAGAAGAGCTTGAGATTGAGATAGCCAGGATTCAAGTGAGGTGAAGGAATCTTGAGTAAGAGTTTGTAGCAAAGCTACAGAGATAGCAGAGCAGATAAGGGTAGCATCATCAGTGTATTGGATATTGGTAGCATGTAATGAGCTTTTGCTGAGGTTATTTGTAAGTATATTAAATAGCAAGGGACCAAGGATAGAGCCTTGAGGGATGTTAGTATTGACTAGCATATAGGTGGACATGGCTGAGTGCCATTTTACTGCTTGGCTGTGATTATCAAGGCAGCTGAAAACCAGTTGTAGGCAAACACAGAGAAACTTAATAAGTAAAGTATTTGTAGACATTTTGGATGCAAAATTGTATCAAATGCCTTGGAACGATCTAGGAAATTGACTGAGAAAATGTTGTTGTTTCATTCATGTAGATAGTGTTTAGAAAGGATAACAGAACAGTAGTTGTGCCATGACTTGATCAAAAGCCATATTGAGTGAATTAAAGAATATGTTTAGATAAAAGAAATGCCTGGACCTGCTTTTGGATACACTTTTCTAAGATTTTAGAAAGGGGAGATAGGATAGCAACTGAAGAACAATTAGAAATTTCAGTAAAGATACCCCCTCTGTGAAAGGGAAGAATAACATATTTCCATAGAGTAAGAGCAGTGGATTCTGTAATGAAGCATCCCAGCAATGTAATAAAATGCATTTTGAAAAAAATATATAGCAGAAAAACAATGAGAAAGGCCAAACTGGTCCATTTACAGAAAACACTAAAAAGTGAAATAATTGTATTGTAAAACCTGTACTGGGCTCAGTAGAGTTTCTGTAAGTCATGGTAAAAGGGCAAAATTACAACAAAAAAAAATCTAACAGTGGAATACAATTCTGCATTCAAATGGGATAAGAAGCTATGATGGAGAGAGAGAGAGTGAGAAAACAATGTCCAAAAACAAATAAAATAAGTAAAAGACAACTAAAATATATCTATATCTATATCTGTCTATATAGACATAATAGAGATCTATATAGGGTTATAGATATAGATATAGATATAGATATAGATATAGATATAGATATAGATAAAGAGATAGATATAGATATCTATTGATAGGTAGATAGCCTAAAAATCTTGTAAGAACCTTTGAGTAATGGAAAATAGAATGAGGCCAATGGATAAACCAAACAAAAGTTCAAGGGTACCTGAACTAGTAAATGTAGCTTTCCATGGAATATATAAACAACAAAGTCATACAAAGGTTTTCTGGTGTGTCTTTTTATCAAGGAAGAAAAATTAAAGTCTGTGGGAAAAAAGAACATTGTACTACTCTAGTCCAAAAACTCAAGAATAACTTTTCTGGCACTGTTTGACACCTAATGTGGTGATAGGAGGTATGCCAGCCATGCAAGGATAAGTAGGGCAGTGGGATGTACATCTTGTGCCAACACAGCTAGCTGGCATTTTGTAAATAATTATATGTCATTGTATATCAAACTGATTTGTACAGATATTTGCACTGAAAATATATTTGTGAGGTTTGTATGTGTTAAAAATGTATCAAAAGTGCACCCTGCTGGAATGCAAATAAATGTATGTGTATTATTGTAACTGACTTAAATGTATATGTTTTAATAGAGGGTACTGGGACAACAGAGGTTAACCAGCTAGCTTATTTTAAGAAAAAAGGGAAATGTAAATGAGCTGTTAAACCATTAAAATGGTACCCCACAGTGCTGACTAGGACTGGAGATGGTAGGTCTGGAAGAAGCCTTTGTTCATTAGCTCAGTAAAAAGAGGGGAAGCCCCAGGTACTGCCATAAACATTTAAATGTGCATTATAGCTGTCTATGCTAAATTCCTGCCTCAGCTTTAAAGGGTGATACTGTGAGAACCTAGAGTCAGGTGACCAGATGAGATCATTCTGCAAAGCATCTTGGATATTGCATTTTACAGGAGTAGTCTCTGAGTATTGAGTATTCTGTTTTGATGAACTTGACTAGAAAGATTGCTCACAGATTTCATTATGCCTTGCTCTACCAAGTAAGTTATTACGGAACAGTAATTCTCCTAGATTCAGTCAGGAATATAGTAAAGCCTAGTTTAGAGATTGGTTTTCTTTATTTGTATGAGTCTGTCCATCAATGTTATTTTCAATATTTCCTGTGATTTTAACTCTGTGGTTTCCTGTAAATAAATAATTGTTGTTTTCTTGTTCTTTTATTATTTATTTATTATTTATTATTGAATGTATTTAAACTTTTTTTTTCAAATAGACTTTTATTAGCTTTTACATAACACAACTTGAAGAATAAAACTGCAGTTCAATAATCATGTGAACAAAACCACATAGTAAAATACAACTAACAATACAACTAATATAAGAACTATTTACAAACAGTACAAAATGCTGCAATACTCTAAAATAAATCAGCCTATATAACACCATTAAATGAAAAATTGAGTACTTAATTATTAATTGATGGGCAATTAAACAGTATGCAAAGAAAGAGGGTAATCAAGAGGCTAAGATATCTATAGCAAATACAGTAGATAGAAGAAATAGAAGACCATTACACATATTGATCCCTTGAGACCAAGCAAACAGGACCAACTAAAGATATCACCGTGACCCAACAACCACTTAACAAAAAATTCTTAGTAAAGTAAATGTAAATATGTTAGGGGATTTAGATGTTATATATAAAATTATCTTCAGTCATTCATCAAAAGAGAAAAAATAAGATCCCACACTTTTTGGTAAGTAACTCTTTTACAGGGGTTAGTTATTATCAGTTTTTGTGCAGTAATGTATTTTATTACAAGAGTTTTAAAACCATTCCATGACAGCTTAGAACGATCAGTCCAGTGACTAACAATATAAAACTTAATTAATAGACATAACGTAATGAGAGCTTTAAGTTTAAGGTTTGATAATTCAACATTTGTGATGTGTAACAATGCCGTTTCCCAACTTAAAGTAGATTTATGGTAGCCCATTTTGTCTAGTCTTACTTTAAGAGAGCACCAAATACTATGAGAATATCTGCAAAACCACATAATGTGAAGTATATCAGCATGTGGACAAGAGCAACTAGAGCATGTAGTGGAGACATTTGGATTAAATTTATTTAGGTGAACAGGGGTTAAATATAGGTTGTTAGTGATCATAAATTGTGTATACCAAAGTTTTTTAAATGGTGAATGTTTAATGGTGTAATTAATTGAAAGTAATTTCTGTTGAGGGGAGATGGTGTCACTCTGTTGATTCCAGTAATCCGCAAAGATAACTTTCTCTTTGTACAAGTGACTGGAAAAGAGTTTGTAAGCAATAGAAAGCATGCTCTTCTTATTGGCTAGGATCTGTAACAGGTCTGCTACTGCATTACATTCAACTTCTAGACTAGGATGGTTATATAGAAAAAATGATGTAAGGTCTCTCAATTGCCTCAAAATGATAGCGTAATTTTTGGGAAGAGAGAGGGCATTCCTAAAGTCTGTAAGTGAGAGATGATTGGACCTGTGTATGTCCCGAAGGGTAATATCTTTAATCAAAGGGAAGTTATTTAGGTTAATCATCTCATTGTTCATTGTTAAATTTGGATTAAGGTGAATAGGTTGAAATAATAAAAAGGCGTTAAATAGATTCAGGGAATTGAACAAATCCTGACAAGTTTTAATCAACTCCTTTAAGATACTGTGGAATTTTAGTTTCGTACAGTTGTTTTTACTAAGAAAGGGGAGAGCTCCAGGATTAATGTTATTTCCTAAAGCGTACCTGAACCATATTTCAATCCATAGAGGCATCCAAGAGGAGGAATTAGATTTATAATTAGCAATAGAGAAAATTCGGTTAGTACGAATTATTCTATAATATAGTATAAGATTAGGCATCACCAAACCACCCAATGTTTTAGGTAGTGTAAGCTTTTGATATGAAATTCTCACAGATTTAGGATACCACATGAATTTAGCTAAGTCTTTATGTATTCTATTAAGAAAGGGAATCGAGACCGAAGTCATAGTAGCATTGAGATGGTACAGGAGTTTGGGGAGAATGTTCATTTTAATGATAGACGCTTTAGAGAATAATGGTAATTTCAGTTGTTGCCATCTCTCTATATCTTGAGCAATAGAACTCCATGATTTAGATAAGTTAAGATGTGAAAATGATATGCAGGAATGTTCATAATAGACTCCCAGGTATTTAAGAGAGTAGTCTATCTTAAAGGAAGATAATGGAAATAAGTATGGCTTATGTGCTAAGGGATTAATCGGGAAAATGAATGATTTATTTATATTAATTTGATATCCTGAGATGGATGCAAAAATATTCAAGGAGTTAGTTATCTTCTTAGTATCAGTAATAGGATGTTCAAAAAATAAAATTAAATCATCTGCAAATGCCGAAAAGCTGGTTTTAATGTTACAAATTCTAGGAATAGAGCGATATGTTTTTTGTGTTATGAACAAAAATAAAGTTTCTAAGTATAAATTAAATAATAGTGGAGAGAGGGGACAGCCCTGTCTAGTACCATTTAAGATTTTAATAGGTTGAGAATATTTTCCGTTGATGTATAAGTGAGTATAGGCATTAGAATAGAGTATTTTGACTAGGTTGATAAATTTAGAAGGGATACCAAAATGTGAAAGGGTCAAGAATAGAAAATTCCAGTTAACACGGTCAAAATCTTTGCACGCATCTAAGACCAAGGCATATCTGGGATTTTTTTTTTTTTGATGAGATTTATTAAGGATTCTAATAAAAGGGTGTTATCCCAGGTATGCCTAAGAGGCATAAAACCTAACTGTTCTAGGGAAATTAAATAGGACATGATTTTCTTGAGTCTATTAGCAAGAATAGCTGAAAAGATTTTAATGTCTATATTCATAAGGGAAATCGGTCTATAATTATTGGGATTAGACCCATCCAGATTGTTTTTAGGAATTAAAATAGTCTTAGAATGATTAATATATAGATCCTTTATTCCATAAATAGAGAAAGATTCATAGAGTTTTAATAGAATAGGAGTAAGAGCAAGTTTAAATGTTTTATAAAAATCGGACGAATATCCATCCGGGCTCGGGGCCTTGCCTAACTTTAAGTTATCAATTGCCTCCATTATCTCAGATTTAGAAATTGAAGCAGATAAAAGATCTTCCTGATCTTTAGATAACTTTGGGAAAGTAAGGTTATCTAAATATTTCCTCATCTCCACACTGGGGAGAAGATTATCTTTATTAACAAAAATATCGGAGTAAATTTGTTGGAATATATACACGATCTGATCGTTGGATTTATAAGTCTTATCCTTGTGTTGAATACCCAGGATTTTAGGAGATTTGGGACAATTGAGGATTAACCTGGCTAACGTTCTAGAGGGAGTTTGTAGAGATTCCGAATATCTGTGAATATAGCGTATTTCTTGAAGAGAAAGGTTATTTTGATGATGAAGAAATAATTCCTTTTGTTTCAACTGCAGCTCGCTCTCCGTGTCTAGAGAGTAATTCTCAAGAAGTCTTTCTTCCAACAGCTTAAACTCTATATTCAAATTTACCACAAAAACGACTTCAGACTCAACAGAGTTTTAGACAGCTTCAGTTGCAGTGTTTTAAGTTGGAGATTAGAGTATCTTTGATGAAATATGAGAGATTATGGACTGTGCTGAGGTTATGAATTATTTGGCTATCGGTTTGCTATTTGTTCTCTTGGAGAATCTGCTAGGGTTCCAGAGGAAGATACTTTGCTTGGAGAAGAGGTAAGGATTCAGTTGAGAATGGTTCTCTTAGTGATGTTTTCATTGAAATGAGTAGGACTGTAGATTACTTGGGAGATGCAATAAAGATTAATGGCATTAGCTGGGTTGTTGCTGGCAAGAGAAAGTCAGTCAATTTTAAGGCTACACAACATTATTTTTTCTTGTGTAAAATTAGAAGATATCCAGCAGAAGAGGTCTTTTGCAGTATTAATAATGTTTCCTGGTGGTATATATAGGCCAGTTAAGCACAAAGATTTATTCTGGTGAGTTTGCAAAGTGAGATAAGGATTTCATCATTGCTAAATTGAGGGGGTTATTGGGTGAGCATACAAGCTACAGAGAATTTTCACAAGTAGTAGCAACTCTTCCTGCTTTTTTATATTTTATGACTGCTCTTATAAGGTTATACCTTGGTGGGATGATGTCATCATCTTTTATCTTCGGCTTTAGCCTGGTCTCAGTTAGCTTTACTGTGTCTGGGGAGCACTATATAATCCAACAATTAAATTCAGTTAACTTATTACAAATGCTTCTGATGTTTATTTGAATGAGATAAAATATTAAGGAGAAGTGTGACTTGGAGGAATGCATGGTGCGTGAGCAGGGTGTGTGGGGGATAGTACAGTCAGGGTTTGGAAACATGTCAGCACTTAGTTTTATGTTTAAAGGGATAGAGTGATACAGAGATAGCTATTTCTTTATTTTTATTTATTTGTCTTTTTTATCTAAGGATGGATAGGTTGTTATGTATACTTTGTTTAAGAAGATGTATAGGAGAAGTGCAGGGTAGGGATGGAGTGATTGTGGGAGGATATTGATTACAGGTAGATAGTTGAACTTGAGAATTAGTTTTTTGCTGGTGGATGGATTTTTTTTTTTTTTGGTGTGTGAGGTGGGGATTAGATGCACTAGGAGAAGAAGTGTTGAGCTGGGCAGCAGGTTTAGATATAGCATGGTAAAGTTGGAGAAGAGAATAAGATTAAATTTGGAACTTGAGTGGAACAGAATGATAAGAGGAAATGAGAAAGGTTGATACAGTGTTGCAGAGATAACATAGTAAGTGGGATTTAAAGGATGGATGAGATTGGTTTGGCTAAAAGATAATGGCTTATATGATAAAGGTGAAGGGGCTAGATATGGGAGAAAGAGGGTTAATGATAAAAAGGGAGAAGAAGTATATATGAGAACAGCTATGGTAGAGGTATACATGTTTTATTGGAGGATAGTGCTGATGGCAACTAAAAGACGATAGGTGTAGATGATTATAGAAATTACATTTACTGTAGATGGAGTGGGTAGATGGGAATTGGGAGTAGGGTAGGGTCGGGGAGTGAAATGAGACCAAGTGTAGTGAACAGAATGTGGCTTAACCTGAAACATAGAATGGAGCAATCCAAAAACAAGCAGCATCAATGTGCTTCCTAAGGTAAGTTAAAAATTGCTGACTTGAAAGTGTAAATAATATAAAATGAAAGGGGAAATATTGAATAAGCTGGGTCTAATTTAGTATACAGAAATGAAAAAGATATATTAGGGGAAATAGTTTGCTGGATCACTTCTATACACGAAGACCTCAGTCCAGGCAGGAAGGTGAATCTAACTAGAACTTACAATGAACACCCTAGGGAGTACAAAATATTCCCATGTCAAAGGACCTTCACTACTTGCTCTTAGCATGAGCAAGTGTTAGTTGTTCCTGGTTGGTAAGAAGGGAGTCAGTCAGCACTCAAACCTTTAACTGATGTTGTGGTTATTTTCAAGGAGTCACAGTTGTAAGACTCATGGGATATTTGGCAGTCAGATTGAGCAGGTTGGATATAGAGGATTCTAGAAAGAGAAATTAAATGAGAGAGAGAAACTATGATGCAAAGGTTAGATGACA
>NC_056735.1:176553527-176581027 GCF_019279795.1 Protopterus annectens | reverse complement strand
AAGAAATTCTTAAGGAACAAAATCGCTTAACCTAATAAATGTTTGAGTTTTATTCTGGCTGGCTTCACTGCTGCAATTCTTTGTTTTTTTGTTGTTTTCTGGATTTGGGTAGTTTGTGTTCACTATGTCATTATTTGCCAGCAGTGACCCATCCGAGAATTCAGGTACCAATATGAGTTGTTCTACAGCTATTTGTGACTTAACCTTACTCCTGCAACAAGTCAGCCAGCAATTATCTCAACATCAACATTGGCCACTATCCAATAAAGGTTTTACATCTACTCTCGAAAGTTTGGGCTTGCCCCTTACACAACCTACAATAGTGAATGAACAGGGTTGTTCAGCAACCCATAAACATAAGATAATTGGTTATAAATGGAAAACCAATCGCTTTAATTTTGATTTGGAATCATTTGAGAGGTAAATTCTAGTAATCATTATACCTCACTTACCAAGCAATTACAAACTTTTGAAAAATTATTATTAGAGTACAAAAAACTGCAGGTGGAAAATAGTTTCTTGCCCAAAAATATAGAGTTGTTACATGTTCCTAAGGGTTTATGCTTTTGGCGATACCCTAATGGTGCAGCCAATAACATGGAGTTTGTGAGAGACCTGCATGACTTGTTTGACTAAGCAGGATGTGACCTAATGAAAATAATGACTAAACATAACAACCTATGATTAGAATGGCTTTCCTGTCAGCTTGATGAATTAAATAGTTCTATACACGGTGACTTAAATTTTGAACAATATACAACTAATTTTGATAACATTCTTTCTTCAGTAGAAAATGTATGTGTGCAAAAGTTTTACAGTGTAAGACTTTACAACTCAAAAGGAATATGAATGATTATTCTAATGAGAAGGCATATCCAAAACCACCAGGTCACCATAACACATTGGCCAATCAGGGGCAGTTTCCAACACAGAAGAAATTAATGTCATCAGAGAACAGTAGAAAAGGTATGGCCCCTTTAGAAATGGCAGATGTAAGGAGATCAGAATGAATCTGCAACAATAATTGTTGTTTACTTTGGGGAAGCAGCAGAACTGTGGCAACTGTTTGTAAATGTTATAACCTGTCAAATGATGAATTAAAAATGTTAAGGGAGCTCACAGATGATTTGCAAATAAGAATAATAAAACCTAATAAGGGGTGTGGGCTTGTGTTAATGAACATTGTGGATCATTGTAATCAGATGCATTTATTATTTGAAGACACATCTGGGGAGGTTTCTTGAAATGAAATCAATATTGCCTTCAGGAATATTAATCTGTTACTTCAGGACATGTCATTACAAGGGCAAATATGTAAAAATGATTCTGACAACATGTATACTGATAATCCTGAAGAGACATAAAAGTTTCATTAACCCACCTTTTAGACCCATTGTAAATGGGTCTAGATCAAAAACATGTTTTATTATTACCCACTGGATTGATTAGTGTTAAGAAAGGCTTCAAAAATATTAAGTACATTTGTAGAGATTTGTGTCATGTTTTGACTGTTTAATCATGTTCCTTTTAACATCAATGCAATTTTCATTACTATTGATGTACATAACCTTTTTTCTGTTATACCATATGATACAGGGTTAAGTTGGTATGAGCAGCAGCTATTTGAATCTAGGATCTTTAGTTGTGATACAGTTAATGCCATTACAAATTTGATGGATGTGTTATTTTGTTTTGAAGGTCAGTTCTATCGACAAACCACTAGAATGGCTATGGGGGTAGCTTGTGCCCTCAGTTTTGCTAATTACATTAAGGCTCAATGGGAGGCTGAATTTATATTTAAGAGTACTGCTGTAGATTGTTGGACACTCTATACAAGATATGTGGATGATATTTTCATCTTGTGGATGGACACTTGTGACAAATTAGAAGAATTTCTTAGCTATATTAATAATACTATGGATTTTTTTCAGTTCTCCTATCGTTTTAATGAGGCTAGGCTCTCTTACTCTTTAGATATTGAAATTAGTAAGGATTTGGAAATTAATTGTTTTTCATCTAATATTTTTGAAAGCCTACCTTTTCTGATACCTGCTTATATTTTTCCAGCTGGCACCCTAAGTTTCAGAAAAAGGCAGTTGTCAAAGGACAACTAGTGGACTTATCTAGGATGATTTCTCACACTGGCACCTTTTACACTGAATGTGAAGTAGTATTGGAGAAGTTCTGCAAAAGGGGATATCCAAAGAAATTTCTTAATGAAATTAAAGAGGAAGCAGTCAACAAAATAAATAATGTTTTTTATCGACCTATTTATGCCCATTGGATACTAAAGCTCCTAGTATGGTTGATGATGTGAGTAGACAGTTAATAAGGTTGAAACAGATAAAACAAAACATTTTATTACCACCTTTACATCGGACAGCAAGCCTATTAGTGAATGTATCAACAAATATTGGAAATTGTTTTTGATGGACAAGGATATATGTTGTAAACAGGGGGACAAACCATTAATCATTATAAGAAGAACAAAGCTTTAAAGGCATATATCAAAAGAAGGTATAGGACAATGGCTGAGTCCAATAGCTCTAGATATGGTACATTTAAATATGTTTCTTATTCTCAATGTTATTTGAGTAATGGTTCTGCGCAGTGTAATTGTTGTCCTGCCTTCTATGTAGACAAGACATCAAGACAATTTAGAAAGCATATATATGAACATTGCCTGGATATTAAAAAAAAACAAAAAAAAATGATTGGTGCTTTATATAAATATATTAAAGTAAGTAATACACACAGTTTTAATTTTCTTGGGAAAACAGGTTAAAAAGGATATGCAGGGCTGTATCATTAGTGAGCATAAATGGCAGCTGTTGCTTAATGCCAGTAACAACCCTGGACTGAGTGATACATGCTCTAATAATTCATTGCTTAAGTTAAAATGCTATGTTGCTTTTTGAAATTAACCTATAGTTTTATATAATGTTTATATGTGGAGTTTTTATTTTTAATAATTTTTTAAATAATTATATTTAATATTTGTCATCACTTGCAAGTTTTCATAAATGTGTATTTTAACAGTGGTTAATTAATATAATTTTTTTACTGGCTGGTTTGATTTATGTGACAGTTTGATGTTCTATTTAAACTGGCAGTTAATTGTTTCATTTTTTCTGAAGAAGTTCTTAAGGAACGAAAGTGCTTAACATAATAAATTTTTGAGTTTTATTCTGGCTGGCTTCACTGCTCTAGTTCTTTGTTTTTTGTTGTTTTCTGATTTGAGGTAGTTTGTTTTCCAGTAGCTGAATATACTAAATCTGGCAGAGTTACTGTCCCCTATCTTTCAGTTTCTTTTTTCACACTGGAAGAGCTGCAATTAAGTTCTTGATCAATGTGCAGCCTTCTTGGAAGTCAAGAGATCACTGTAACACCAGTGTCGGGGAATATACTTTTTTTCTGGTATTATGCAACTGCAGAGTTGGTATATGTAAGCAAAAGAAGGTGTCGGGAATGCAAACTACATCACCCCTGCAAAAATATTGTTTTGGGTTTGCATGCTCCAAGTTTAAGTATTGAAAGATGAGCATCTTAATGTTGTTTTCAGTTTCACCTTTTTTCTTGTCACTTAATGAGCTGCAGTGTTGTGCAGTGTTAATTTCTTATACATATGTGTCTATGTAGGATCTGTATCACTTCCACGAAAACACAAGTGCTCGAATACCTATCTGTTGACCCCAAAACAACAAATGGTCCTTTCATCAAATGTACACATCAGTGAAACTTTTCCCAGGGCAAAAGAGTTAACTGTCCAACATGCTGAGCAATACACACCAGGCAGTATATCGACCCACCAAAGTGGGGGGCTGTGCCTCCCCACACTCCCCTACTTAAATATACCAACTCCAAGATTGAACTACACTGGGGAAAACAGCAATTTCCAGATGTTGGACAGTTAACTCTTTGCCCTGGGAAAAATATTCACTGATGTGAGCACTCGATAAATAGCTTAAACCTCCTATAGTGGAGGCCCTTGAGATATATGCAAATAACTTCTTAAGAACATACCAGTGTTTCAACTATCTGGTGTCTGAATGCCTATGACATTTTACTTTTCATTTTTTTAATTGTTTTATGGGTACATTCATGCCAATAAAGCCAAACCCCCTTGCTATAGACATGACATGTTTCAACTTTTTTTCTGACCTCATCTGTACACCATAAGTGGACTGTTTGGCTGTAGTTTATAAATGTAGGACTTAAAATCAAGACTGATGTCCATAACCTTAAGAATACAGAGCTTAAAATCAAGCCTGATGTGTTTCAAAAGTGCAGCCTACCAATTCACTTATGCTGCTCTGATGAGGGTAGGCCAAATCATGGCATATCAACACCTAGTGAGGTTTGGTATGTACTGACATGAATGTATCCATAAAGACATAAAATGTGAAAAGTAAAATGTCATGGAAATTCGGAAGCCATATAGTTAAAAAAACTGTCATGTCTTTAAAGGGTTATTTGCATATATTCTTTATATATTACAACCATGCATATGCATATATGTTTAAATAATGTTTAACTCATTTAGTTGTAGATAGAAGTACTTTACTTAGAACTATTACATTTTAGCACCATAATCAATGTATATTAATGTTTTTTAAGAAATAATGAAGAATCAGTTAAACCATATGGACTGAATGTCTGCAGTTTAGAAATCCTCACTTGTTTCATTATAATCAGAATGTGTTATTAGCCACTAGTTCAGTATAAAACTTTGCTATAATTGAGGACCGAACAGTCTTGCAAATATAAGTAGAAAGGTGACATTTTGTGTTTTTGTTACTTTAAACAGGCAGAAACTTTTTTAATATTAGTATAGTGGGCACATATGAAACAGCTGACAGAGCTAATATGTATTTATTTACACAAAGATGACCTTCTTAGTGCCACTGCTGTCCACACCATTTTGAGTAAGGGTCAAGTTTGTTAGTAAAATGACAATGTGGGTAAAATGGAGAAGTGAAAAAAATTATGGCACTGATTGAGGAAGAACAGGATGGGAAACTGAGAAGAAAACAGAAAGGGTGATTATTTATTTTGGAAGGCACAGTAAATCAGAAATCCTCCCAGCTGTACCCACAAAATATAAGAAGGCAATACAACAATCTGAGGGTCAAATAAAGTCTAAGTCTGAGCTAATATGATTTAGTGTCTGGCATTCAGGATTACAGGGCCTGCACATTTATCTTGCATGTCACTCTGGCCAGCAGCAGTACATGACTAACACACCAGGGGATGTTTAAATTAATTGCTTCTACTTCCATGGCTATACTGCCAATATTACAGTGTTTCAGTAAAACTGCAAACTCATATTTTCAATGTGAATGGTTTAATATAATGCTTTTCAAAGCTATCTTTTCATCTAACTGAAATGTGGCAGGCACTTGTATGTTAATTAAAATGTGACTTTCAGTTATTCCCTGAGAAACTGTTACTGCACTTCTTGCCAGTGAATGCCTGTGGGTTTATATTATATAATCGAAAAGTGAATTCCGCAAACTGCATCTACATTGAAAATCCAGTTGAGCAAATTTGCTCTTGTGGGGGGCTACGCCCCATGCCCCCCCCTGCTAATTATATATACCAACTCAGAGATCGCACTACAGTGAGGATAGGGCAAATTTTCCGATCTTCACTGTACCGCAATTTTGCTATTATCATTTCACTGAACTGCATTTCCGATGTAGATGCAGTTCACAGAATTCACTTTTTGATTAGATAATATAGACCCATGCCTGTCAGTCTCTCTGTCTATACATTTTTCTCTCTCACATATAACTCCTGATAAAGGGCTCATGCTAGCTTAAAAGCTTGAGTATTTGCAAAACCTATGTTGGTCCAACAAAAGGTATTACATCACATCTGTGTTCCAGTGTCTTTGTCTTCTGTTTTAATGGACCAAAGAGCATTTCTTAATTTTTCCTGCTATCTGTCTCACACATGCAGACTCTGATGGACATAGTGTGGTGATCAATGACAAACAAAATGACCTGTCTTGTCAGGAATAATGACAGAATGAAGCACAAACGTATTACGTTTTAATTCAGTTCTGTGAACCACTGAATCTCATTTTTATTTTTAAATGAAAGGATTACTAGAAAAAGCAGATCTGTGCTTACATACAAAATGAAAACCTGATTGAAAATGTTCACCATCTGTGTTGGACAGCACGATCCATGCAACACAGATAATGCTGTTTGCTAAAAACAAATCTTTCTGGATGTTCACATTCAGAGTCTGATACAGGCCAAGCATTAAGAAATATTTTATGTTGGCTACAAATATTGGACAGCCTGTTTTCTTGTGATAGGCTTTACTTGTACTATCTCTAATTAATGTCATGGTTCACTGAGTGTAGTAGTGGCAACCATATAGCTTTATACTAATGCTACTAACAAAAAGGCTACATTAAAGCATTTACCAAAGAAATAATTGTGAGTATAAAGCTTTGTTAAAAGAAATCTCATAGTGTATAAGATCTCCAGAAAAAGTATATGCCATCCATTTTTGTATAATTCTAAGTTTTTCTTCTGAGTGGTCTCTGCCAGTGTGCCTGCACTCACCAACCACCTCCCTTAATGAGACTCTGACCTTTTGTTCTGCCCATATTTGGGAATTTCCACAGTATAGTAGAGGGGCATCAGCAGTGAGAGGGGCCATCATACAGCCAACAATGAAGACTGATTGTGCCCTCACTGGCATCACAGCAATGAGGCATTTTGTATATCCTAAGCCCACCCCTTGAGTAGACAGCAAATAACCCACATCACTGCAGGGACCCACAGTGATATCTTTCCATGAGTGCACACTCCTTTCTACTAATTAATGAAGGCTACCACCACAATGTGACTTGGTGAAACCTTGGACCCAGGATACACACTGTGATATCACTCTTTCTCTGTGGGATTGTGCCTGCCTGTATCCTGCTCTGCCCCACTCTCCTCACTCCAGAATGAACATGTGCCTATCCACCTGCCAGCTCCAGAATGGGCATGTGTTTATCCACCTGCCAGCTCCAGAATGAACATGTGCCTATCCACCTGCCAGCTCCAGAATGGGCATGTGCCCATTTACCTGCCAGCTTCATCAAGCAACTGAGCTATTAATTGCACACAGGTTATTTGGGTCATAGTGAGTGCTTTGTATCTCTTTGCCACTGGAAATGGTAATTCTAAGTTTTTTTTTTTATCAGTCTAATCAGCTATATAAATATTTATTTATTTGTGTGTGTGTGTGTGTGTGTGTGTGTGTGTGTGTGTGTGTGTGTGTGTGTGTGTGTGTGTGTGTGTGTGTGTGTGTGTGTGTGTGTGAATGTTGTATGTCTGTATAAGAGAAACAGAGTGAGACAGATCGAAAACAGTTTAGATAGTACTCTTGGCATTCATTACAGTTTATAATATATTTATGAATTCTCACATAATAATACTATTAATGTACTAAAATAAATATGTTGGAGAGGGCATGACAGAGTCCAGACAAGATGGCTGCCTAAGCCCAAAGTTCTGGGCAGGGCCTGCAGAACTACAGAGAGAAATACTGTTCCCAGGGAGAAAAAATAACCATGATGAAAATATTAGAAAGTAGGAGTAAAAGGAGGAACAGCTTTTAAACCTTCAAAAAGGATGAGCAGTCATGCATTTTGTTTGAAAAATAACACTGAGATGAGTTAAACCACATGGAAAGTGGAGCTACCCTATAAAAGACACCAGTGCAAACCACAAATTCCAAAGGTTCAAACCATGAATCAGACAGTATAAATGACTATATGTTCTTACTATAACAAATTGCTGACTTAAGCCCTCTGCCACTATTCCTGTAACATTCTCTGTCTCTCTCTCTCTCTCTCTCTCTACTTGTAATACATACCAAATGATGCAAGCTTTTAGTACTCCACATTAAAACACCACAAAATCAACTGTTAACAGTGTCCTCCTTAAACCTCACAGACCATGTAACCATTTGGTTGAATTGCACAATTAAAACTGGAGGTCACCAGAAATTTCCAATGACTATGCTGCAAAACTACCACAACTTGCACCCACAACATTGATGATATTCTGGCTTCTATTCTTTGCAACATAGACGGAGCACTTTATACTTCAAAATTTCTGTCACAGGTGGGAGTCGGCTAACTCCACTGCTAGTTGCACAACCTTTACAAACTATAATATTCACCAGATGTTACAGTCCCTAAGAAGAATAAACCCTGTCTGTAGAAACTGTTCTCTCACTGATGGGATATTAACAATTAGCGACTCTATAGTGCATTATTAACAATTCTATCGCTTCTTTCAAGCAGCCATAATATGCTACCAACCACTTTTTCATCTATAATCAGTTGTTATTTTTATCTGTCTAATCAGTTATGTAAACTTAACTACATTGTAGGTAAAATGAGTTTGATTAGTGGCTCAGATCTAATTAATTAATTAGTGGCTCCTAAGATGGAGCTGGCATGGAGCAGAAGGGTGTGTCATGTCTATCCTTGAGAGTGAGGGGGTGTTCCAGAGCACTCCAATGCCACAACTGCTCAAAGAAGGGATGACAATGCAAAAGACAGCACAGGGGTAGTTATTCTGTACTGAGTAGCAATCACGGAGGCCCTCATTGCAGGCTCACATTGAGGGCATAGTGGCTCCTGTGGTCTACTGCACCCCCCACCCCAAGTAAGAGGATATGGAGCATAATAAATATACCATCATTGCCAAGATACTGGAGAGGGTAGAGACCACCATTGAAGCTGGTGGTATGATAACTTTCCCAGCTTTCATTCCCACTAGTGAATACCCAGGTTGGGAAGGGGTAGTAGGGAGAAGATGATGGTTACTAAGCATAGGAGGAAAGTATATAAAAATAAAAAACATTTATAACAAAAATATTCAAAATCCATGCTCTTCTTTGTGAGAACCTCAAACTGAATCCATGATATGAATATGCATGTATTAAAGTTGC
Organism: Protopterus annectens; assembly: GCF_019279795.1. NCBI lineage: Eukaryota > Metazoa > Chordata > Ceratodontiformes > Protopteridae > Protopterus > Protopterus annectens. Next base: position 176,572,060 of record NC_056735.1, on the reverse strand, counting down.
AAGCTGCAAGGGAATCATTTATTTGATACTTACAGAGCAGCCTTTTGGAGACTTGTTTGATGGTGTTGGATGAAGACCATAAAAACAGGATTTATGATAGTGAACTTCCATATCACCCATACACTTTCCCCTGACAGGAGGTAGCCAGGTCATCTGGAAAGACAGAAAATGAATAACACTGCAATGTATTTGCTTGACTAGGGAAGGTGACAATAAGACTACCTAGCCAGTCTTTTTAAGTGTGATAACAGTCTTACCTACCCTCCATCCTTTCTTTCTTTCTAACCCTTCTTTCTACCTGTTCCATTCCCTCTCCACCATCCATTTGATTATTCCATTATTTGAGTCCACTACTCTCTGTGAAAAAGTAGTTTTGGAGATCCAGGGAGTAGTCTGTCTCTGCATCCTAGAGCCTGTGTCCTATCCTTCCACAGCTGTCTTGCTCGTCCATGATCATTTCATATCTACCTGATCTAATTTTTTGCAAAATATCATGCTTCCCTGTCTGTTATGGTCTCATCTGACAACAACTCGATCTCCTTTACCATTTGCTAATATTCCTTCCCTCTCCATCGCACAGATCTTTCTAAAAGCCTTCCTCATTATTCCTTCCAGCAGCCTGATTTACGTTTCTTTATATGACCTTCAGAACTGCATGCAGTACTCAAGGAGTGGTCTGACTAAGCGCCATTTGAGTAGAAGCATTACTTCTTTGCTTCTGGAATCTATCCCCCTGAAGATATACCCCAACATTCTGTTTGCTGCTGTCCCTGCACCTCACAATCCACTTCCAGTGATCCAATCCAGATGTTAGCAATGCCCCCAGATTACATTTCTGCTCTTTTGCCATAAGTTCTACTTCTCCCAGCTGATGTTTCACACCAGGATTGTTGTGGGCCAAGTACAGTATTTTACATTTGTTTGCATATAACCTCAACTGATGCCTTTCTGCGCAAGCTTGTTTAGCCTTTCCAAATTCTTCATTAGTTTCTCCCTCCATCCAACACCATTGTTCTTCTATTTGTGTCATCATAATTGTGATCAATCCTGTTCTCTGTTCCTTAAAACATGTCTAAGACAGACTGAAGACTACTGGACCAATGACAAACCCTTGCAGAACTCCACTAGTTATTTCTGTAATTTGTAACATTTTCTATCTCACCACATCCCTCGGTCCTTCCATTCAACCATGCAACTATCCAGTTTTTCAGTCTCCAAGGACAACTTGATGGTATTTCCAGTACCTCTAGTTTTCTGCTCATCCTCCTGTGTGTGGACCAAAGACAAAGGCCTTGATGATGTTCTGCAAAATTACATCTGCTGCCCTGTCAAGCTTACCTACAACCAAATGCTAACACTGAATCAGATTTGACTGACAGCTCCTTCTGACTGTGAAAACATGTTAGTTGTTGTCCTTGGAGACTGATGTCCTCTATAGTTGTTACCAGCCTTTCTCTCAGGATTCTCTCCTTGTTATTTCCTGACATAGTCAATAAGCTACAAGGCATACAGTTCCCCAGATTTTTTCTTCTCCATCCATGTACAAGAGTACAAGTGTACCATAGCAGCTGTCTTCCAGGGCAGCAGCCCATTATATCATGGTGTTGGATCTTCCCTAATGGCAGAGGGCTCTTTCTAACCACCATTCATTCTCAGTCCTGGAGTCTGTCCACTTTTCACCCATACTGCCTTGCTACCCTCACAACACAGCACACTACTTTTGCTTTCATTTGTGAAGACTGAAGCAAAGCACTTATTCACTGTCTCTGCCTTTTCCTAATTTTCTGTGATTACCCTCCCAGTGTGGCCTAGGATCTGAATACTGCAAGAACTGCAACAAGCATGTAAACAAATAAATAAATAAATATGTTAACTGAAGGGTGGCATCTCATTTGCTCCAACAGATGTGTGTATGTCAAGTCTATGAGTTTGTCTGTCTGTCTGCATGTATGTTTCTTGTGATACTGTCCCAGCCACGATTGGTTCTTGTCTTATACTGATTGCTTGCTGGGACAGATTCTCATTTCCCCACAGCTCCAAACAAGACAAAGCAAGTACTGTAAAATTAATAATAAAACTCTCAGTGATGAACATAATCTTAAAAAAATCTTCCATTTGGGAGTGCATGTGAGTTTTAGCAAAATGCATTTCCCGTTTCAAGCTCAAGAGATCATGAGCAAAGCTAAAAGGTACACTTAGCCATATTAAGCCTCAAGAGGTTGTTGTACTGAAAGAGCATTATCTTCTCTCTACCAGATAATAGCAGGGACCACAGTTTTCTGCTCAGCTCTAAGGCTGGCAGAATTAAAGGTCTTGGAGGCCCTTGTCTTTATGAGAACCTTGCAGACAAGAGGAAAGGAAGTGCAATGTCTCTAGAAACACTTTCCTTTGACATAAAAGGAGAGAACTCAGTGGCAGTGATCCTGAAACACTTCCTATCCAATGGTGTTTTTGATTATAAGGAAGGTGTTCGGTATGAATGTTCATTCTAATGAGCCCCCTCCTACTACATAACAGTAAATATTGTTTACTTAATCACCATATGTTCCATCAAAGACCAATTGTTCAAATCTGGAAAACTGAACAGGGAAGCAAGCCACACACCTCCTAAACAATCCCCAATGTGGGGGCTATACCCCCTACATCACCTAACTAGTATAATTAACTCCAAGGTCAGAAAACCATGAGGATTAGTTATGCTAATGATACTTCATTGTTCATTCAGTTTCCAGTGCTCAACCAAATATGTTTCAAAGAAATGGGTGGTAATAAATTAAATGTAACCAAGTGAAAGCTCAATAAATTTCCATGTAAAATAATTCCTTATTGTAATAATCTACTTTGTTATTGTTTCTTGAGCTTTATAGTCTAGTCCCTACCTGTATTTGCATGGTGTTTAATTTATTTATTTATTTATTGACATTTGTTTACCGGGAAGGTCCGACTGGGCACATGTGCCCTTTTTCAGTGGATGCCTGGGAAGAAAAGCTCCAAAGTATCGGATGTAATGCAGTCAATATTTACAATAACAAATTTTATAATGCAGTTTTAGTGAATACATAACATGATATTCAGTATAATAAAATCTGTATTGATATTCACAAGCATTAAATTTATAAGCCTTGTACTGAGAATCTACAAATAGAAGAGTGGTGTATAAGTTAGGTTGGAGTAATTTACGCAATACAATAGCATGCAGTATTAGAGAAAATCAGTAAGTTTGAGTGTTAACAGAGAAGGAGTGATGGAATAGTAATTTGGTTGCACTGATTAGAAGTAGGCATAGTAGTTTAAGAAGTATAATAAAGTGAGGTGTTAGAAGGGGATAAGCAGGTTAAATAATTTAGTGCTTTAAAGGGAGGTATAAGAAAGGTGAGGGAGGGTGTTAGAGGGTTATGTCCCAAATGAGGAGCAGGGACAAAGCCAGGAGGCAGAGAAAAAGTCATTTACTAATGGTTTGGGGAGATGAAGGTGTTGTGATGAAGGTTTATTTTTAGGTTTTAGACTTTTTTTAATAATACATCAGAAAGTGGGAGGAAAACAAGCCTATAACTAGTGTTTTCCTTGTTTTCAACATGTTTATTACTTAGGTCAATAGTTTCCATTCATGAATTTGAACAGGTAGCCTTCTGAAAGAATATACCAAAGAATTAATCTGTCCAAGGACATGTACTCCTAACATACATATCCTGCCCTGAATGATAAATTGTCATTGATATAATACAGTCAGGAAAGGTAGAAATTAATGTGAGCTCCTTTGCCTGTTTAGTTAGTACAAATACACGGTGTTATCCATTTTGACATATAACACCTTGCTGTGTTGCAGTGTCCTAATGTTAAAAAACAATCTTACTTTCAAGAAGTTTATTTTATGAAATCTTGCTTATTTAACTAAATGCCAGTCTTTCATAGGTTTCATAGGGCTTTCAAGGCAATTGGGTCTCTTGACTACTTATGTCTTGCTAGTACCCACCCTTAGTCAGTACCCCCTTTTCTCAAGAGTGCTAAACCAGTCATCCAATCATCTAGGTTCTGTTTGAAGGATGATAGTGTATCACTATATAATCTGTAAGGCACTAGAGGTGGGAGCGATGCTGCCTGAAGACTCTGTCTCCTATGGCATTTTATTTGTCTACTGGTAAAGATTTAGGTCCCTGGTGCTGGTGGTATTTGTGGAACTGCTAAACTTGTGAAGATATAAGAGATTCAGGACAACTGAGCTGGCCAGGAATAAATCTCCCTTCAAGAGTCTATAAGGTACTGAAGATAGAGGGTTTCCTGTCTTCTTGGTAGCCAATAGTCTTTAAGCCTGTGACCTTCTTAGTTAGCAACCTGTAGGGTCTTTTTAGTTGCTTATTATGAATAGTGACTTACATCCTGAAGGTGGGTGTTGTACTAAATAACTGGCTTCAACAGTGCTAAATTTATTTTATTTTATTTTAGTTTATTTGACATTTGTTGATCGGGTTAGTCTAACTGGGCAGGTGCCCTTTTTCAATGGAGACCAAAGGAGAAAAGCTCCAAATTACAAAGTATAAAAATGAATAACACCAATATGTGCAAGATAATAACAAAGTGTACATATATAGTTTTCTGCTTAAAAATTATAAACAAGAGTAACACAGTAAGTACAAGATTTTTACATTCAGGATAACAGTATTCATATATAGTTTTCTGTTTTATTTGTGAGAGAACAATGATGCCTTTCAATCTGAATGATATTCCCCTGGCAATTAGCTGCACTAAATAGAAGGATTTTCTGGTTGCTGTTATTGTGACTACTACTGTTACTGTTACTGTTACTACTAATTACTGTTATTGCTGATGATTGAAAGGGAGGAAATTATCAACCTATGATCAAAGGTCCCCCAGTAACATTTTTTTGAAGTGAGGTATTTTCTATTCTGAAGGCTGAAGGGAGGGGCTGTCTATCAAATGTGACAATATTGCCCTTTTTGAATTTAATCTGAACTCATTTCCATTACACCAGTTATTTACATATGTAAGTTCTTTATGAAAGTTTACAGTAGCAGAGGGGAACTTAATAATAGCTCTCAGTTTGCAGTCATCTACAAATATAGTTAGCCAGAAGTCTTGGTTTCTGGTATAGAGATCATAAAAGTAAATGATGAAAGAAGGGGTCCTAATACTGAACTACTGGGGACACCACTGGTTACTTTCTTACTTTCTGTGACCCCTGCCACTTACATTGTGCAGGCTCTATAATGTAGCCAGTTCGTTATCACATCACATAAGGATCTATTTTTGAAGTATTATAATGCTAGCACATGGGTATGGTGTCAAATACTCTGCACAGGTCAAAATATGCACTGTGAATAGCATGTCCAACACCCTGGGAGAAGTTAACTAAACTTATTAGTCAGGATTTTTCCATGACAAAGGCAAGCTGCTGGGCAAGTCTAATGAGATTTATGATGTCATAGTTTATAAGGTCAGTTATAATAATGAGAGAGGGTTTTTACTTGACAAAGACAAACTGCTGCAGGTCAAGTCTAATGAGATTTATGATGTCATAGTTTATAAGGTCAGTTATAATACACCCCATGACTTTACAGATTAGACTTGTCAGGCTGATGGGTCTATATATCCTGTCAAATAGGAGGGCCTCCTTTGTGGAGTAGCACCACTGCTGTGGTGCCCCAAACTTCAGAAACAAAACGTGTAGCTAAACCTAGATTAATCATTTTGAGGATTGGCTCTTCCAGGACACGCGCCGTACATTTTAAAAAAGGTATATTGTCAGAACCCATGGAACAAGTATTTTTGGTCTTAGAAACACCTTCAGTACATGGTCCTTTGTGATAATGGGGTTTAAGGGATTCAGGAATATGTGGATTTTGGAACCACATCTCTGGGGTAATATTAGCACTGAATTTGTTTGTTAGTATAGTGGCAATATCTATTAGGTCTGAATAGGAGGTGCCATTTTTAATAAGTTCAGAGGAATGTTGGGTATTATCCCTTAGTTTTCTAACCATGCTGAAGGATTTATAATTCTTCTTAGCATCAGATGTTAACCTATGATTATGATATGCTTTAGAAGACCTGATAGTATTGTTCAAGATTTTAATAATGTTTCTGATACTATCCTTAATAGGAGGGTTTGGATTCATGTTGACAGACCAAAGATAGTTTTGACAAACATAAAAAAAATGAAAAATGTTTACAGAAACTATCTTTAGTGATCATCCAATGAACTTTTTTTTTTTGCCAGGGGCAAGCTCTCCTGCACCCCCATGGGAGGAAACCTACTCACCCCCCCAAAAATAACTTACACCATATATACAAATTTCAAGGTATCGCAACAGTGGAGAAAAAGGCAAACTCAGATATCAATGAATGTAGTTTTGGCAAATATACTTCGATCATTTCATGTTCTCAGAAACTACCTTAGTCAAATTGGCACATTTCCCAGGGTTTTTGGATCTGATATACAATTTAAGGAGATTTTTTTTTCTTTTATTTTAAAAATTATTTATGTTAGAGGACTACCAAGGAGCTTTGTTTTGAATTTCTCATTATATTTTGTGTTAGGTGGGAAAGCCAACTCTATACATTTACCTAAATGTGTGTAGAACTCCTTCATGAAACTATCTGCTGTGTCATTGTCAGGGCTGATGCTACCATAAGTGAATTTTGAAACCTCATCACAAAATTTAAAAGGTTAATATGGGTGAAATCCTTGAATTATGAGTTATTAGATGCAAAGCCTTTGATAGTTTTGAAGGTGAAGGGCACTAGATTATGGTCCACCTTAACTGGGGAAGAAGATACCATGGGAATAGTGCATTAAGAGACTATATTTTAGGGAACAAAAGCCAAAAAAAATCCACAAAAAGGACAAAAATACCAACTGGTAACAAGTGAAGCAGATGATGGTGACACAGCAACCAAAATTTATTAAATCATTAAGCACTTTCATCTCGGTGTAATGGACTTCATCAGAATAAAATATAAAAGCACAAATCAACTTATGTAGTAAAATTAACATCACATGGTAAACCTACCTAACCAATCATGTTACAGAATACTTAAACACCTACCAAGGTAAAATTAATTTATTCATTACTGGCACAGATTACACTAACCATGAATAAAATACATATATACCGAGACATAAATTATCAATAAAAACCTTATCAAACTACATCACTTAAACATAAATAAAGTTATATAACATAAAAATGTTATATTCCCAATAAATAAAAAAATAGCTTTCAGTTTAAATATAGTGTCTATATTAGAACATTGAAGTTTCAAAACTTCTAATGTTCTAATATCAAACCCTATTCAGCGAAAGCTGAAAATATCGAAGCAACAAAAAAACAAATTTTTTCCTAGGGAAAGAATTTGGTTGTCCATTTCTGTTGGTTTGGTATTTTCAGTTCTGTGGTGGAAAGTTATGGGTCAGGTTCAGGTAAGTGTGTGATTGAATGCGGCTTAGGTTAGTTAGGGTTAGGGCGAGGGTTAGGTATGTGTGCGATTGTGTGGACGTGAGGGTTAGGGTGGGTTAAGTGAGTTAGGGTTAGGGTGCGGGTTAGGTATGTGTGGGATTGTGTGGATGTGAGGGTTAGGACAGGTTAGGTGAATTAGGGTTAGGGCACAGGTCAGGTAAGTGTGTGAGTGTGTGCACGTGAGTGTTAGGGTGGGTTAGGTGAGTTAGGGTTAGGGCGCGGGTGAGGTGAGTGTAAGATAGTGATGGACCTTAGGGTTAAGGTTTGGGTTAAGGTAAGTGGATAGTTAGTGGTGTGTGTATAGTTTAGTGTAGGGTTAGGTGTAAGATTTTAGGTGTATGTGTGTGGATTGCTATTTGTTTGGTGTGCTTGTGTTGTGTGTATAGTGTTTTGGAATAGCAATTTTTTCCCTAGGAAAAATTCGCTGTTCTGTATGTTTGATGTTGATTGATTGACTTTGAAACTTCGATGTTCTAATATAGACCCTAAATATACTACTCAGAGAAACAGGTTAATTTAAACCAGAGGGTACTGTAGCATTAGTACAGGGAATCCATTGTAATTCCAAATATTCTAAATAATCTGCTTCAGGTCCCCCCTAGAAACCAGGTCACACTGATCAATAATGACAACTGTCATAGTGTAACAAGGTATTGGAATATGTGCGTTTACGATATAAGCTAGAACCAAATTTCTTGCTTGGTCTAGCTTTATATACTGTCACATCCAAATAATTAACTTTTTCATAATCAAATTTCATTGTGAATTTCAAAAAAAATTAGTACTATTACTAATATGATCAAAAAATTCCATTACTTTAATTCACTTTCCTTCCAAACAATGACAATGTCATCCAACAATCTTCCATACAAAACCCAGTTTTCCTTGAAACTGGATGAAAAAACACAAGACTTCTCCCATTGGGCCAACACAATATTTGTAAAAATGGGGGCACATCCTGCCCCTATTGCTACCCGTTTAGCTTGTTTAAAGATCTGATTTTCAAAAATCAAAAAGTTATTTTCTAATACTAATTCCATTAGACTTCTCAAAGTGTTGGCCTTCTTAGTGGAGAAACCAGAATTCCGATATAAAAAATTGAAAAACATTTCCAAACCTTCTTCATGGGGGATCACAGAAAACAAATCACAAGCATCTATAGTGGCCAGAATTAATTTGTCTGAGTAGTATTCATTTCTGACTTTGGATAAACAAATCCCATGAATCTTTAGAAATATATTCATGGTTTATAAGTATGTTTTTAAGATCACGAACACTATGCAAGTCCAGAAGGAAGAAGCACACTCCACAAAGCTATAATACATCTTGGTTTAATGTAGAATACTCAACGTGACAGACAAATAAAAATCAACAAGTTCTGGATACAGCAGATAAAAAGATGGATCAAGTGCTTTCATCCACCAGGCATGTGGACTTCATCAGAATCAATAAAATAATTAGAAAGGCTGTTTTTAAACTGTTTTTGGCACCAACAAAATACATCCATTTAAAGAAATACATCCCTGTAAAACTTCTGAGCACATAATATATTGTGTTATTTTATAATCTCCACTTCCGTTCTCAATTCTTTTCATGCTTATTGTGACAAATGTAATGTGTCACTTTACATTACAAAATACATAAGAATTATAAATACCTATATGTACAAAAATATAAAAAATATATATAAAATGTCACAATGCATATTTACCAATACAAAATCACAAAACCTACTAAAACGTGAGATAACTAATAAGTGATATGGGTAGAATCAACTTTAAAAAAAAAAAATATATATATATATATATATATATATATATATATATATATAAATAAGCCCGTGTGCATGATCTATGGGAATATTTATATATGAACAATCTATAGCATGATAACTAATCGAGAGGTCATGACTAAAATAAAACTAATCATTAGCAAATGTTTGTATATAGAACTACAGATCTATCTGAACATATACTGAATGGAATAGATGTCCTCTGCCCATATTCATGGTATTCACATTGGAAACAACTATAATTTGTAAACTTCTTTGAAATGTAGAAGATGTATATAAACCTAAATTTAGTTGCATCGAAGCAACCAATATGTATTTAACTATTGTGCCTTTTGTAGAATGGGCTTAATGGTGATATAATCATTTAGTCCAGGTAGAGTGGAAGCATCAGTTAGAATTTGCCATCTCACTTCTCTCTCGGACAGGTGTAAACTGATATTACCACCTCTGCTGTTCTCTGTGATTTGTTCCAAGATGGCAAATTTAAAATTATGGGTATTGTCAGTAGCCAAAATGTGCCGGTAAAGTGCATTAGTGCTGTCTTTTTTCTTTATGGCATATAAATGATCATATATACACTTCTTGAACATGCGTTCAGTTTTACCTATACAATAACAGGTACACCTTAGGCATTTAGCCATATATATGACATTTTTTGTGTTGCAGTTACCTCTCCTAAAGGTAATTCTAGTCCTGTTGATGTTCTCCAATATAATCCCTTCATCTTCTAGTATAACCTGGCAGTAACTGCAACATCCACATTTCTACCACCTTATATTGTGTACTCATACTTAGTACCCTGTTGTTTCTTTCCAAGATACCCTTCAAATGTGTACCCATTTTATAAACAAAAATGGGTGCATCACCTGCAATCTTCTTCAATGCACTATCTACTGTCAAAATATTCCAATATCGTTTTAGTATTTCTTTAATTTGAACAACCTGGGGGGTGTATTCTAGAATACATGCTCTTTTATATTCAATCACTGAATCTCTGTTAATACCACCATTAATTAGAGGTTTGCCCAGTACAGGGGAGTACATTCTCCCCATTTCCCTATAACGTAGGTCTTAATTTCACTTATTAGCTTTCAGGGATATCCTCTGCTTCTAAACAAACTACTTATAAAGTCCATCTCTTCTAACATCTCATTGTACATAGAAGTCATACGAGCAGCGTGTATGCATTGTCCCTTAAATATATTCTTTTTTGGTCTTATAAGGGTGATTACTAGTGAACTCCAGGTAATTATTAGAACATGTATTTTTCCTATGAATCCGGGATTGAAATCCCTCTTTACTATTGGATACAAATGTATCTAAATATGCAATGCCATCTCTGCTAAAATTATAAGAGAATTTCAAAAAGTGACTGGTAGTGTTTAAGTACCTAATGAATTCCTCAATAGTCTCTTCTTGTCCTTCCCATAAAATAAAAATATCATCAAGATATCTGGTATAATAAACCTGAAATACTCACTTTTAAAGATTTTTTCCATTTCCTATTCCAACATAATTAAATTTGCATATATTGGGGCACAGGCGGCCCCCATGGCCACTCCTTGGGTCTGCCTGTAATATTCCCCTTCGAAGTATATAAAATTGTAATCCAAGATGATAGCCATCAGTTCCATAATTAGATTAGTATGTTCCCAATCCAAATTAGAATACTGTGTAATACTATTATAAAAGCTGTCTAGACCTTCTTCCTTGGGAATACATGAAAATAGATCAACAACATCTATTGTTATAAATGTCAGTCCTTCTTTCCATATTAAAGGTGTCAAATTCCCCAAAAACATCCATGAATCCTTGATTGGTACCTTATTGTATATATGTTTCAGCCATGTATCGATAACCACTCCCAAGGGGAAGGTTTTGGATCGACTACCTGATATTATAGGTCGGAATGGGGGAGGGGAGTCTGTGAAATATTTGCATACTTTTGGAACACCCACAATGGTGGCAAGAATAGGGTGTTCCACAGTCAAAAATTTGTACAAATCTAAATTGATCCTTCCATCCAATAGCATTTCCTCTAAAAACATATTGATTCATCTATACCCAATATTAATTTCATTCAAGGATACCGATACATAATTTCCAGACTCTACTAATATGTCAAACATCTTGTTGATATATTCATTATATTCATATAGTACAATTCCACCCCCTTTATCCGGCTTCATAACTCTCACAGATTTGTCATCTATTAGTCATTGTAGCAAAATGAGTTCCTCCTTATTTAAATTATTGCTCTCCCTATTCAAATAGATTTCATTCTTTAATAGATAGATTTCTTTAGTGACTAATTTTTAATATAAGGTTACGTTAGGATGAGAGGGTGGTACATATGTACTCTTTTTCTTCAATTTGCTATTCACCCCTGTAATAGATTTATTATTGAAATGTATAGCCAAGTTTATCTTCCTAAGGTATTTCTTTATTTCAGTAATACAATCTGCTACCATGAATTTTTTCCTAGGGACAAATTTCATTCCCTTAGAAAAGAGAGTAAATAATTTGTCTCTAATTTCCATTCCTGTATAATTGAATATATTAAATTCATTTTTATGAACCACAATGCTCTTATTATCAGTAGTATGGGCATTGCTGCTGTGGTTCACTTCAGTCTCAATACTAGATTGATTTAATTCATCATAATTATCAATTAATATTCCCTCCTTTCTTGATTGTAAGGGTGTCTCAATTCCCAGCCCTTTCTGTTTTCTCTGAATTTCCAATTCCTCTGCCAATTTATTTTTACACCTTGGTTCCTTCCCCCATAAAAATTTCCATTCCCCCTATAGGGACGGTAATCATCATTGTTATTCTCCAAGGCCGTACTATCATACATTTCAGAATTATTCACCATTTCCTTTTTCCAAGGATATACCATTTTATTTTTATAATCAGTCATGTCCCGCTCCAATTTTCTAGATTTCCTTTGTATTATACTATTAGCTTTACGATCAGCTTCCGAAAACTGCTTGTAATACAAATTCTCCCACTGATCGAACAACAAGTCATCCGCTATTAATTTGTTAAGCTTTTCCACTTTTTCTATATACTTGCATAATTTCTTGTCATTTTTCTTTATCAGAAGTTGCATAAATTCATAACTAAACTGGTTAAATAGTGTCTCAAATTCATCACAATTCTGTTCATTCAATAAAATACCCATAGGTTTTTTTTTAAAAATCTAAGTCCCTTTGGGACTAATTTAAGTGTCAAACATTTATTTAAATATGCGTTGTCTATTTTAATTCCCCTTATAATGCTAAGATTTTCCCCCAACGCATATATCAATTCTCATAAAGTGCCATGACAACTTTCATTTAATACATTGTTAGTCAAGCCAATATGGCCTGCTTTATCAAAACATACATCCACAGATATAAAATTGGCCAATTTATCAGTCTTTCCATTCAGTTTCTTATTATTGCTACTATTGATATTAGCATTAGCCCTAGGGCTAGAGCTATGTTGTACAGTACCTTGCTGTGGGTGCCGCTGAGAAGTAACAGACGTGTAAGTTTTACCAGCCATAAAACTTTTAGGTTTTGTGCCGGTACGCCTTGACTCATCATCCAAATTGTACAGGGAGAAATCGAAAGTAAACTCCTTGTCGGTGAGTCTACTATTGTCAAATGCCTTGCCATTAGTATCGATAATGTTCCTTTGTTTAGACGCTGAAGTTTGAAACTGCTGTCCATTGGGTAACTCAAATTCTAAGTCGCTAGTGCTAAGCTGTTCTCTTGTTGCACTTTGCAATTGTTGTTCCTGTTTTTTAAAGTTGATTCTACCCATAGGCATTTGATATCACTTATTAGTTATCTCACGTTTTAGTAGTTTTTGTAGATTTTGTATTGTTAAATATGCATTGTGACATTTTATATATATTTTTTATATTTTTGTACATAAAGGTATTTATAATTCTTATGTATTTTGTAATGTGAAGTGACACATTGCATTTGTCACAATAAGCACGAAAAGAATTGAGAACGGAAGTGGAGATTATAAAATAACACAATATATTATGTGCTCAGACGTTTTACAGGGATGTATTTCTTTAAATGGATGTATTTTGTTGGCACCAAAAACAGTTTAAAAACAGCCTTGCTAATTATTTTACCGATTCTGATGAAGTCCACATGCCTGGTGGATGAAAGTGCTTGATCTGTCTTTTTATCTGCTGTATCCAGAACTTGTTGATTTTTATTTGTCTGTCACGTTGAGTGTTCTACATTAAACCAGGATGTATTATAGCTTTGTGGAGTGTGCTTCTTCCTTCTGGACTTGCATAGTGTTCGTGATTTGTTGTGGTTTTTACACTATCATTTTGTCGTGGTTATGTTTTTAATATGATAATCTAAAAATCTCACAATAGAGAAAGTAATAGAACCAGATGCAGCTACAATAGGGCGTAGAGGGGTTACTAATATTTTTATGTATTTTTGGAATCCCAAATGGGTCTATATTATAACATTGAACTCTTAAAACTTTGAATGTTATAATATCGAACCATTTTAATCGAAAGACTATAACATCAAACACTCAGAATAGCGATTTTTTTTTCCCAGGGAAAAAATTTGCTTTTCCAACAAACATACACACAACACAAACACACCAAAATAAAAAATCCACACACACATACACTTCACAAAACCTTACACTAAACCATACACACACTACTAGCTATCCACTTACCTTAACCCAACCCTAACCCTAAGGTCAGTAACTACCGCACACTCACCTTACCTGCTCCCTAACCATAAGGTCCCTAACTATCACACACTCACCTTACCCGCTCCCTAACCCTAAAGTCCCTAACTATCGCACACTCACCTTACCTGCTCCCTAACCCTAAGGTCCCTAACTATCACACACTCACCTTAACCCGATCTGTTTGCACACTTACCTTAACCCAGTGCATAACCTTTGCTCCACAGTCGAGGAAATAGTGAAGCTGCAGAAACTGTCCACCAAATACTTTCCCCAGGAAAGTATTTGATATTCTGCAGCTTCGCTATTTTCAGCGTTCGGTGCATAGGGTTCGATATTATTGCATTCGAAGTTTTAAAACTTCAATGTTATAATATAGACCCTCCTAAATATAGTCGGGATTCTTGGGTGGGACACTATTAAGTATTTATATTCTTCACTAATAAGCATTTGATCAAGAACTAGTTTCACATTTCTATAAGGAATATTCACTTCATTCCTTGAAACCTCTTCATATGTATCAGTAAATAATATTGTAGACATTCTATCAATATAATCAACCCCATCCATCACTACTAATCCCCCTCCCTTATCCAGTTTCATAACCATTATACATTTATTAGACACTATTTCATTTAACAGTCTTTTCTCATCTCTAGTTAAATTGTCTTTCACTAAATTTTCTGACTTGTTTTGTAAAACTCCATGTATTTGCCAATCACATAGATTCTCATATAAATTGACAACAGGATGTGAGACAGAAATAAAAGTACTGGGTCTAGTCAAATCCTGACTCCTCCTACCAGTGTTATCTTTAAACAAAAAACTCAAATTTAATTTCCTAATGTATACTTTGAATTATACATTTTACGGACCAAGTTGCGAATATTATGTTCTCTAGTGAGACTGTGAATTACTTGATCAACAGAGTTTTGTTATTAAATCTAAGAACTTCTGGACATACCTCACATTATAGATATAGGTGCCGCAGTTTATTAAGGGGTAATTAAAGTCCCCCAGTTTAATGGAGTTCTAGTCTATAGGGAGTTCATCGACTGCATTTTGGACTCTTATAGGATTATCAGAGGACATAGAGGGTGTCCTTTAACAGGATATGAGCTTATAGTTTGTCCTGTTTTGAGTGATCTGGTGGTGTATGAGTTCTATTTTTGGGTCTCTGGAAATCTGTCTGTAGGTGAAATGGTTCATAATAAATATGATTACATCATCAAAGTCTGGCCTGAATTACATTTTACTGAGTACCATAGAAGATAAAAGATGCATCTGAAGTGATATGTATTTGCTCAAGCATTTATTCATTCATTATCTCATTCATTCATTTATGCATTCATGTACTAATTCTTCTATTCTTGAATACCTGCTTTAGACATTTTAGAGTCACAGATGAGCTAGAACCATTCTCTGCAAGTGATGAGTACAAGACAATGTATCTGTTCTAGACTGGATACCAGTACAATGCAATCTGAGGGCCATGCTACTCAACGCTAGAAGTCTAAATCTCAAAATATACTCACTCGAAGCAGTCCTTAAAATGGAGAACATCGACATTTGTGCTGTAACAGAGACCTGGTTCAAGGCAGCAGAAAGCACTCCTGCACTACCAGGCTATAACTCATTCCACACCTTTCGGCCCCAGAACTTGGACTGAAGCTCCAAAGGTGGTGGTGGTGTTTCCATATTCATAAAGGATGCACACCTCCAGACTGGTAGCCCAACAGAATGCATCAGAGATACTTCAAGTGCAGCTAATATTAGGTAAGACAGCAATTGAGGTTGTAGCCTCCTGTAGGTCCCCAACCATGTCCCATGACTCACACTCCATGTTCCTAAGCACCCTGGAGATTATTAGAGTCAAACTTAACACTCTCATACTGGGCGACGTCAACTACCCCTCCATTAACTGGGAAAGCTACTCATGTACCAATGCACTTGCCCAACGTTTCCTGGAATTCATTAATTCCAATGCCATGGACCAGCTTGTTCTTACCCCCACTAGAGGTAGCAACATCCTTGACCTGGTCATTACTAAAATTGGCAACCGTTGCTCTATGCCAATAGTTAACTCCTCCCTGGTTAGATCCGACCACAAACTTGGAAACCTTGGAAATCCACATCCCTCCTACCCCCTTCCCCTGTAAAGATAACCTCCATGAAAAACTTCTCCAAAGCTAACTTTGGGCTTCTAAAACAGAACACATCATCATGGACCTAATAAACAATGATATAGGAAATCTCCAAATTCTGGATCCCACACAGTTTGGTTTTGTGAAGGGTAGATCACGCCTGCTCAACCTGGTCCACTTCTTTGAGTAAGTCACCAGAGCTGTGGATGAAGGCAAGGTGGTTCATACAGCCAACCTTGATCTGGCCAAAGCCTTTGATACCGTTCCCCACTCAGGTATCTTACAAAAAACTCACTAAGCTAGGCATCAACCCCTATATCACTAGGTGGGTTGCAAACTGGCTCACAGATAGAACCCACAGTGTTAAAATAGTTGACTCCAAGTCAGACTGCCGATCAGTCACGAGTGGAGTCCCACAGGGTTCAGTCCTGGGTCCTCTCCTATTTGGTATCTACTTCTCTGAAGTCCAGGCCAACACACAAAGGGATTCTGGCTGACAAAGTTTGCAGACAGTTGCAGGTTGGGAGCTATTATTAACTCCCCAAGTGATTTTAACATCCTACAGAAAGGCATCACTGAGACCAACGACTGGTGTCAGAACCATGGCCTTAAGCTCAATGCCAAAGAAATGTGTCATCATCCCCTATGGGAAAATCCTGGTTCCCATGTATTACCACATCGATGGTAGTCCACTGGACACAGAAGGCATTATAAGAGATCTGGGAACACAGGTTGATAGCAACCTCTCTTTTGGCTACCACATTGCCACTGTGGTTAGAAAGTCCTTCTATGTGGCACATCTCATTACTAAGGGTTTTGCATCCAGGAAGAAAGAGGTCATTGTCTCCCTCTACTCTTCCCTCATTAGGCCAATCATCAAGTACAATGCCCCATTTGGCATGTACTTCACTAGACACCTACAACAACTGGAGAGGCCACAAAAGTACCTCACAAAGAGGATCCTAGGCCTTAAACACTTGTCTTATATGGACAGATTCAAACAACTCCAACTATTCTCTGTCTCATATCACCTACTTAGAGGTGATCTCTGCTTGACTTACAAAGCCATGTCTGACCCAGCTCTGTTAGAAATGCTACATCTAAAGAAATCCCAATCCCTCTGCACCACACCCTCCAGAGACCTCAACCTCATTACCACAATCAACAGAACATGCTGGAGGGACAGGTTTCATAATTCAGAGACTGCCCATGATATGGGATAGACTTCCCATACATGTCAAGCAGAGCACCTTACTGGCCCTCTTCAAGACAAATCTTGATGAGTGGATGAGAAATAGAAAATTCACCATGGGGATCACTCCAGTGACTCTACTTGACAGAGGCACTGGGAACTAAGGTCAGGTGGCACAATGCCAGGGTAATCCTATGGGCTAGGCTTGTAACGGCTCCAGGGTCATTAGCCTAGTACATACCTATGAACCTATGAACAAGACAATGCATCAGTACTAGACTGGGTACCAGTACAAGACAATGCAACTGTACTAGACTGGATACCAGTACAAGACAATGCATCAGTACTAGACTGGATACCAGTACAATACAATGCATCTGTACTAGACTGGATACCAGTAGAAGACAATGCATCTGTACTAGACTGGATACCAGTACAAGACAATGCATATGTACTAGACTGGATACCAGTCTATTGCAAGAAACATGCTTACATCCACTTCCATAAGCACATATGACCATCAGCAGCTCACCGAATTATATGCCTTTTGGATGAAAAGGAAACTGCAACACCTGGCAAAAACTCAGTTGGGAACAGGGAGGACATGCAGATTGCATTCAGAAAGCAGCCCCACTAGGGAAAAAATCAGTTGGAAATGTGATAGATATGCAAAGTACACTTATAGATTCATTAATAAGTACTAAGATAGTTGCCCCTGTGGGCCATTTTAAGCTTAGACAGTCTCCCTGTTTGTGCTGGATTTAACTTATCCCATTTGGTTAGAGACTGTCCTTACTTATGCCTTGGTCAGTAATTGTATTCTACCCCTAATGAGAATAACTGGGATCATGCCGTAGATAATTTGAGGGGACCCATGAATAGGATAAAATGGGGACCCATGCATGGGATAAAGCATTTAGAAGCTGTCTCTGTCCATTAGCAGTACAGGGGCAGTCCTGCAGTAAATTTTCTGTTTTCCATCCATAGATCCAAGTTGTACTTGAAAATGGACAAAGACGAACTTCTCTTTATGTGCATTCAGAGTCTGTTCCAGAGTAGTGGTATCCTTTATAAGATATACCTGTCCCTCCAAACCATTCTGCTGATGCTGCAGAAGAGGTTTAGATCCCCAGACCAAGTATTTCTTATGACATTTGACTTGCTGATGAGCAGTAAATCCATCAGTAATAGGTCAGATGATGCCT